>NC_041389.1:696235243-696293080 GCF_002162155.2 Triticum dicoccoides | reverse complement strand
GGGGACAATGATACATGTATGTTAGCATTAGAGGTGGGGGGCATGGGGCGAGCTCGCGCCCTGCTAGCTCCATGTCCGAGCCGGAGCTCTGTAACCATGGATGCCTCTTTGAAAAAAACCAAGATTTTCAGAAAATCCAAAATACTCCCTCCGTCCCAAAATTCTTGTCTTAGATTTGTCTAAATATGGATGCACCAAGTCACGTTTTAGTATTAGATACATCCGTATCTAGACAAATCTAAGACAAGAATTTTGGGACGGAGGGAGTACTAGTTTGATCAAATTAAATTGTAAGGGCCCGGTTGTATGCTACTCATCTGAAAGTTTATTTTGAGTAAATTGTTCTACGTCATTAAACTAAGACTCAATGGCCGTCCTTTTCTGATATTCCTCCTTCAACCATTCCTCTTCCCACAAAATCAACTTATCCTAATTATATACTTAGTCAAGTTACATATAATTATTCTGCCATTGTAGCTGGATTTCCAACAAATAACCTGAATTGGGTTTGAATTTTGTGTGAATATTTGCTGTAGCTTCATGGTAAAAAGTATTTCAAGATGGGAATCCTGAATATTTCATCGTACGGTAGAGCAACTCTAGCAGAGTCACCATACATGGCTGATCGGGATAGTAACGGGCGATGTGATGATTTTGGCCCAAAAACCATTCTAGCAGAGTTGCCATTCATCACCTAGTCGCTATAGTAAACGAGGGCGCGCCATATCCGGCATGCAGGCGTCCATATTTGAAGGTTCTTGGGCGCTTGGTTGGAGGACGCTTCATTTGCTAACCACTCACTGGAGAGGGAAGTTTCACCTCCCAACTCGTCCTCCCGTGCGACCCAACTTATACCCATGTCAAATTAATGGCGGTCACCTGCGTGCCAACCGCCTGCGGCTAATCCCGCCACATTTTTTCGTCGCTTGCAGCTATGAAATGATCGTCGTCATGTACAAATAGCTCTTATCCCTGCCACCCACATCCTTCACTTTCCTCTTCTCCACCCACAACCTCGACTCATGTCTCCTCTAGCCACAACCCCCACTTCCCTCCCCGCGGTTGGACTGGGTTCCGCTCTTGAAGGAGAAGAGGCAACCACCCTCATCGCCGAGGAGGACAGGGAGGAGTTGGATGAACACCGTTACTTGAAATAATGATAAGCATCAGGTGGGACACCCACATGGAAGTCTGCCTTGATGCTTATCATAGTTTTGGGCATCTTCGACGAAATTGAGGCACCTCCGTTGGTATCGCCGCCCACAACGAGAATAGTCGCCGTTGGAATCGTCCCTACCCTCGCCGAAGTGCTCTTCTTCGTCCAAGATCTCGCCGCGTCCGTGCCTGAGAGCCTCGACATGTAACAGCCGTCGTGCTCAACCTTTGTGCACTGGTATTGCGGTTTCATAAATATATGTTATTATAGTCCAATTTGAGATTGAAAAAAAAAATTTGTCCCATGGACAAAATTCACATGATAGGGGGGGTGCCAATATGCCGATTCTTACTTTGTGTCTTGCCTCGGCCGTTTTTGTCAAAATCACTAGTTGAGGAGTACTTGTTGCGAAAGATTACTCCAACCTTCGCAGGCTATGACGACTCTTAAAGATTTATGGCAATTTTAGATCAATAATACTACTACATCACTTACCAAGCTGATCGATTCAAGGGGCGATCCATCACTCTCGAAGTCAAGCTTCTCACGCAGCCTCCAGCCGCCGCCTCCAACGTAGCCAGCCGCCGCCTCCTCAAAACTAGGGTTCTTTGCCTCCCACCGGCGCCGGTGCCGGTCCGTCCCGTCTCCGGTGGCCTTAGGGCCATGGAGGCGGAGTGGATCTCGGCCCTTGCCGGTGGGAGGGTTCCGCTTTCATTTTTTTTTCGAGCTTTGTTAGGGTTTATGTCTTGTTCAGGAAGGCGAGACGGCGGCGGCTCCCTGAAGATGGAATAAAGGTCTCCCCGTCTAGTCCTCGTTCCGGTGATGTGTGTAGCATCATCGGTGGGCGTGTGGAGGTGTGTCTCCGGCGGATCTGTCTTTGGTGGATTTGTTCGGATCTGTTCGTCGTTCGTCTTCGTTCGTGTGTCTTCAGGTTGGATCCTTTTGATCTACACTCTTCATCTGCGGCGGTTGCTGTACTGGTGCGTTGGTTTCATGGGGCCTTAGCACGACGACTTCCCGACTGTCTAGTACAACAATGTTTGCCCGGCTCTGTCGAGGGAGGGGCGATGACAGCGGCGCGCCTTCGGCTCGCTTCAGTGCTTGTAGTCGTCGCTAGGTGGTCTACGGTTCTGGATGTAATTTTTATTATTTCTAGTGTCCGTTGTACTATCATGATTGAGGATGAATAGATTGAAAGTTTTTCCGAGAAAAAAAAAGCTTCTGACGCAGCGCGCTGCGCTCTAGGCTTATGATCTTCTGTGGTTGGAATGGGGCAAGATGGTATCGCTTTCGTGGCGCAAGGCAGTGCCCCAAGGGCCAGGAGCCCATCATGGACCGGTCAGCCCGTGCGCATTGACAGATGCAAGCATGTGCGGCCCCGCTCCGTCACCTTCATCCTCTCCACCCTTCGCTGTCGCCTCCCGCCTTCCTTCCACCTGCGCCACGCCGCCGCCATGGAGCCCCCACCCACGCAAGCTCCAACCATCTCCGCGCACATATATAACCAGCTCCACTGGGTAAGCTCAAAGCCACACATCCACACACGAGCTAGCACAAACTACTACTCCACTTCACCGCCGACCAAAGCAGAGAAACAGAGTCCACGTCTCCATGATGTGCAGCTCCGATTATTTCGCCAGTAATAATCACTTGTACCTTCAGCCCAATCATCAGAGGGGGGCTGGGATCATGGAGGTATGCGATCTTGACAGAAGTGGGCACGAGCAGAGCCGGCATGGCCAGGAGGCGGAGGATCACCGGTCGGACCCGAGCGCCGCGCTCACCACGTACCTGACCTTCCTGGAGCACAAGATCGGGCACCTCCGCGGGATCCTCTGCTCCACGCCGCGCCACCCGCAGCAGCAGCGCGCCATCGTCTCCGCCGAGCTCCGCTGCATCATCGTGCAGCTCGCCTCCATCGCCAACGACCTCGCCTCCGACTCCGGCGCCGGCAACGGTGTCGGCGCGGCGGACGCGTTCACGTTCGAGCGCGGCGAGGAGAGGTCGCCGTCGCTGTCGAACGCCACCCACGACGACTCCGACGACCACGCCGATGCTGGCGGCGAGGAGGAGGAGGAAGGGGAGGGGCCGTACGAGGTGGTGCAGATCGAGAAGGAGGAGATCCTGGCGCCGCACGCGCACTGCTGCAAGGTGTGCGGCAAGGGGTTCAAGCGCGACGCCAACCTGCGCATGCACATGCGCGGCCACGGCGACCAGTACAAGGCACCCGGCGCGCTCGCCAGGCCCGGCTCGCCCACGCCGGCGAACGGGAGGCGCTTCTTCTACTCGTGCCCCTACGCCGGGTGCAAGCGCAACAGGGAGCACAGGGACTTCCAGCCGCTCAAGACCCCCGTCTGCGTCAAGAACCACTACCGCCGGAGCCACTGCGACAAGAGCCACGTCTGCCGCCGCTGCGGCATCAAGCGCTTCTCCGTGCTCGCCGACCTCCGCACCCACGAGAAGCACTGCGGCCGGGACCGCTGGGTCTGCTCCTGCGGCGTCTCCTTCTCCAGGAAGGACAAGCTCTTCGCCCACGTCGCCATATTCGACGGCGGCCACACGCCCGCTCTGCCGCCCAGCGACGACGAAGCCACCGGCCATTGCACCGCCGCCACCGTCACCACGACCGCCACTGACAGCATCATGCCCAGCTCCGATCGGCAGCTCCCGGCCGGTGGCGTCGAAGCGGTGAACGTGATGGAGCAGAACTTCTCCGGTCAAATGCTCGACGGTCTCAGCTGCTCCGGCGCCAAAGGGGGCATTGATGACGTCAGAGCAAAGCTCTCCTCCCCAGTCGGCATTGACTTCTGTGACTTCGATGGCTTCGACCTCTTGGGAGCAGTTGCAATGGACTTCAATTTCTGATACTCTCTCAGCCTGATGAATAACTAGTTTTTTTTTCTTTGGATAAGGAGGTTAATGTTAAACCAAATTGGTTGGCACTAGCATGCACAGCAATTACTAGGAAACTGTTGAACTGATTAAGACAGATATTTCTACTCCTGCAATTCAGCAACCACCATGACGATGACAGTGATTTATTTATTTATTTATCTGAAGGGAATTGAGATGCTAAAGTGACAGATAATGATCCAACTGAACTTAAGGAAAGCATTAGGCTGGAATGGCAACTTTTGCCAAGTAACTTGGCTGGAGAATTTTGGGACTTGCTTAAGCTGCAGGCATTATTCAGTAGTTCAGAGGTCAGACTTCCAGGTTCGTCATATCTGATAATCACAATCATTAATAATCGTATACAGTGACTAGAGTTATGTAATTTCAAGTTTACCTTGCAGGTAGATATATACTTCCTCTGTAAACTAATATAAGACGTTTTAGGTCACTATTTTAGTTTACAGACTGCAAGGACATGATCACAGGAAAAAGGCAACTGAAATGATCTCAGCTACGAAGAAAAGAAACAAAGACCGGTGAGCTTGCGTGCCATTCACAGGCACTGGATATATTTATTGCAAAACCCTTTTATACAGTGTATGGGTTAGATGTTCATGAAGATGTCTACAAGAAACTAGTAGGTCAGATCCGTCCATACAAATCTTCTTGGTTTAGATTGCGAGAGGGTTTTCACATCCGTCGCTAAAACAGAGAGTTGGTAACGTATCATCGGAGCTTATGATGTTCTGAACAGTATTAATATTTCTACTCCTGCAATTGAATAGCCATAATGATGATGGTATTGATTGATTTTTTGAAGGGAATTGAGGTGCTGGAGTTACAGATAATGATCCAAACTGAACTTATGGACAGAATTAGGCTGGAACTGGAAATTTTGGCAATACACCAGCACATGCCAAGTTACTACCTGTACAAGGGAGAACTTAGGGACTTGCTTCAAATTGCAGGCATTAAAATAGTGAATCACGCCTTGTAATTCAGAAGCTGAGAACCAAATAGGCATACGGCAATACAATGACAAGATTCTGCACTTTCAGGGTTTTTTTTAGTGGTACTTTCTGGTTTATCATGACACTGAATTGTGAATTCTGAAGACACATCAAGTACAGTGGAAGAGTCACTGAGAAGGAGAACTCAAGTAGCAGCAATCCAAAACAGGGAGAGTCTATACCTTGCTTATGGCGAGCTAGAAGCTCGGATCGCTTACTATGAACCTACATCGAGCCAGCCCAAGAACGAAACTAACACACAGAGCAAGGTTCACCGGCTTTTCTGTTTTTCTTTGTTAGTCCTATAGTCTCGTTTTCCATAATTCTTTTTCTCCCCGTCTCTGGCATTTCCTTTTCCCTTTTTCTTATTCTTTTTCTTGCTTTTCCTGATTTTTTTTCTTTTCATTTTTGCATTACGTTTTTTCCCCTCTAAATTTTTCTTTTCTTTTGGAAAAGGATACATTCATTTTTTAGATATGCTAGCAGTTTTTAAATATACAGGAATACCTTTTTAAATGTATGTGAACACTTTTTAAATTGTATGCTATTTCATTTAAAAGCGTAAAAAAAATTTAATGTATGATGACCAATTTTAGTACACAATAACAATCTTTTAGTTACACTATGAACAATTGTTAAGTACATGAGAAATATTTTTAATAAACATTGAAGATTTTATAAAATACTATAAACATGTCTTAATACATGATGAAGCTTTTCGATAAATACAACAAATAACATTTTTTAACATGTGAAGAATAGTTTCTAAATACGTGATGAACATCTTTTCTTGTTAGTACATGATATCGATGACCCTTTTATCGATAAGAAAATACAGCACGAACAAGTTTTAATACACGAGAGACATTCTTTTCATGCACAAGGAACATGTATTAAAACATGTTCATCATCTATTCAATAATATTTTCGTCTATTTTTTAAATATAAGCCATATATTAGGAAAATTTTCAACATGTAATAAAAACAATATTCAACTTGTATCAATGTGTATTAAAAAAATTAATGAGTATTCAGAAAAAATCACACCTATTTAAAATGTGCAACGTGAAAAAAATTAACGAGTATTCAAAAAAAAAGAATAGAAAAACCGAATCGGGAGCATATATGTTTTCCTTTCCGAAAGAGGTATGGTCGTGTCTCTCGTGGAAGAAAAACAAACAAAGAACACATATATTCCGTTTCCAAGAGGCATGGTGCCTCCCGCGGAAGCAAAACCGTGCCTCTCGTGATGGAAAAAAAACAGAAAACACATTTTTTTTCTTTCCGAAAGAGGCACGGCCTTGTGTCTTGTGAAAACACAGTCGTTCCTCCCGTGGAAGCAAAATCGCACATCTCGCGGAAGCAAAACCGTGCCTCTCGCAGAAGGAAAAAAAGGAAAACACGTTTTTTGGTGTAAAGAAAAAAGTTTGGTCCGAAAGCTAAGAAAGACCGATGGAAAACCAAAAATGTCTAAAAAAACCCCCGTTTAAAAGCCAAAAATGCGTAAAAAAAACAAAATCCTGAAGGAGTATCCAGAGCGCGACACATGGCGACGGCTGAGAGTACGCCAAGTGGGACACTCTCAGCCCACCCCCAAGTGATCGTTGGGAGGCTCCCGAAGAGCGCTCGTCAACTAATTGCTCTCTGACATCCAGGAGTGAGGCATCACGCATTCAACATGGCAATGCTACCCGCAACCTGTGAACCCAGTCGTAAAAACCCTATTAGAGTAAAGGGTATTTGAAAAATAAATACCCATAGATTTATAAATGGGAAAAAAAATTATACCCATCGGGTAAGCCAAGTACGGGTACGGGAAGGCAATACTCATATCCACATACCTGCATATTAGTTCCTTCTAATAGGTAGGTCCGATGTGTCATTCACTAAAGAAAAACAACCCTAGCCGCTTTACCCTAGCCTAATGCAACCGTTGGCCTTGACCCAAAATTCCCTCCCTTACCCATCTGGAGGATCTTGTTTAAAAGTGTTGAACTTGTTTTGTGAACTCGTGGTTTAGTCTTACGAAGGGACAACACAACATAACTTGTAACAAGTTTTTTCCCCTAGGACGACCTAGGGTTCCCTAGTTCCTCTCGCGGCAGCGCGAGAGTATACCCAGATTTAGTCAAAGTTGAGGCAAATCCTTACGTAAAAGCTCCAAGCGGTGGTCATCTGGAGACTGCAGGAGGTGACACCATGGCGGAAAGTATGAAGGAAACCCTGGCGGGTGGCGTCGGTGGCGGCGACGCATCTGGTAATGGCGGCGGTGGGGATGCGGTGCCCCCGTTTGAGTCCAACCTTGAAAGCAAGTTCGAGGGACTGAATCTCTGCGGAGAGGAGGAGGAGGAGCTGGATCTGTCAGGTGAAGTTGAGGGACTATTGGAGGAGACGAGATGGTTAAGTGTTTTTAGGGTTCATACCCAAAGACCGTTCTCTCACGTAGCTCTATTCAAAGACATGTGTAATGCATGGGCGTCAGCACAGGACGTGATCTTCAAAGCAAAGGGAGATAATCGGTTCATTGTTCAATTCATGTGCCTTGGAGATTGGAATACGGTTATGAACGGAGGACCGTGGCTGTTTAGGCGGGAGGCTGTGGTGATTGAAGAATACGACGGATTAACTGACGTCTATGAGTATAAGCTTGATCGCATACCAGTATGTGCAAGGATTAAAGGAATTCCCGATGTAATCATGCAAAAGTCTGCGCTATCAGAGAAAGTAGCAAACAAGGTTGGTGTTCGTCCGATCAAAGTCTTTGTGACTGAAGGGCGAATAAACACGGCGCAGTACCTGAGAGCTCGGGTATTTGTGAAGCTCGATACTCCCTTGGTCCGGTTTGTACCACTGACCCTGAAAGAGATGAAAAGGTATCCGGTGGAATATGAAAAACTCCCAAAATTCTGCAACTTTTGTGGGTTAATTGGACATGAGGTAACAGAGTGTGGCGATGGAATCCATACCCCTGAGTCTTGCGAATGGGAGAATGGTTACTCGTGCAGTTTGATAATGGTGGCGGAAGGGGGAATAATAATAACCCTAGAGGTGGAGGAAACATGGGAGGAGGAGGGGGCCGAGGTGGAGGAAGAGGGAACCGGGGCGATCCAAATGAGCAGGAAACCGTTGACATGGAACTGGGTAACACCATCATCCCTACGGCGCGAAAGAGGCTCATTGGCCAGGATGGAACTCCGGTCAGTACATCTAGCATGGGGCATGTTACGGAGAGAGTACTGCTGATTGAGAACAACAGTAAAGGAGTTGTGGATAAAAGCCAGCTTAGTACGCTGCAGAAAATACGTGACAATAAGAGGCTTAGGGCAGGGACAGAGAGGGAGAATCAACATGGGAGCAGTTCATCGGCGACCTCCTTCGAGGAGGATCGCCGGAACCAATGAAAATCATAAGCTGGAACTGTCGGGGTCTCCTTGGCGCCCCGACAGTTCGTTCGCTTCTGGATATCCAGAGGCGACATAAACCGGATGCGTTTTTTCTGTCTGAAACGCACTTGGACGAGGATAAGGCAGAAAGGTTGATGAGAAAGTTGGGCATGGATGAGAGAATTGTGGCACCTTGCTTGGATGGTAGAACGGGCGGTTTGCTAATGGTCTGGAAGAAGGAGGTGAGGATCTACTCCCAGACCACCGCACGAGGAGGGATTGATGTTCATGTGCATGAGACAAATGGAGATATTTGGCGAATGACTGGTATATACGGAGAACCTAGCTGGGAACACAAGGATCGTACATATCAATATATACGAGACTTGCATGACCAGTCCAGATTACCTTGGGTCATTATTGGTGACTTTAATGAGATTTTACTGTCATCAGAAAAAGAGGGAGGGGCGCCAAGGCAGCAAGCCCGCTTGCAAGCTTTTCAGGATGCATTAACGGATTGTGATCTCGAAGACCCTGGGATATGTGGGGGATAAATTCACGTGGTTCAGGGGTGGTCTGAAAGAGCGACTCGATCGAGCTGTGATGAACGGCGGGTGGATAAGTATGCACCCACATGCAGGCCTGTGTAATTTGGAGATGGCAAAATCAGATCATAGGCCCATAATGCTGGATACAGAGTACCTTGCGGGTGTGGCAGAACCAAAACCACAATATAAAAGGCGTTTTGAAGCAAGATGGCTAGAGGAAGAAACGGTTGAAGAGATCATTAAAACAGCATGGCAAAAGGCACATCACCAAGGCCTTTATACCAATGTACATGAGAGAGTGGATGTTGTCCACCGGGATCTGCATGAATGGGATAGAAAGGTCCTCAAGGGACCTCGGAAACGCTTGAATGAAGCGCAAAAGGAGCTGGAGAAACTGATGCAAGTTCCTTTCACAAATGATGTTCGCTTGAGGCAAAAAGAATTATCAGTTTTGATAGAAAATTTGCTAGATAAAGAGGAAATCTTCTGGGCTCAGAGAGGCAACGTTAGATGGCTTCGTAGAGGGGACCGCAATAGTCAATATTTCCATAATTTTGCCTCTGCTAGAAAGAGGAGGAATCTGATCAAGAAACTGAAGGATAATAATAATGGGTGGGTAGAGGGAAATGATAACCTCAACCCACTTATTTCAAATTATTTTACTGGCCTCTTTTCCTCTGATGTTATAGATTATGATCAAGGCTTGCTGAATACGGTGAAACCAAAAGTTACTACACAAATGAACATAGCTTTGATGGAGCCGTACACACGGGAGGAGGTACGGAAAGCCTTGTTTCAGATTGGGGATATGAAGGCACCCGGGCCTGATGGGTTGCATGCAATCTTCTTTAAACGCTTCTGGCACATCCTAGGCGATGAACTTACGGATGAGGTGCTAGAGGCAATCCATAACAGGAAGATGCCGACCGGTTGGAATCAAACTAATATTGTGTTAATTCCAAAGGTTGACAACCCCGAGCTAATCACTCAATATCGACCTATCAGTTTATGCAATGTGGTCTATAAAATCATATCAAAAATGATTGCAAACAGGCTCAAGAAGATACTTCCAGAGGTAATTTCGCCAACACAGAGTGCTTTTGTACCTGGAAGACTAATTACTGAAAATGTATTAGTAGCTTATGAATGCTTTCATGCAATAAAGAAGAAGACCCATGGATCAAATGGAATCTGTGCAGTAAAATTGGACATGCTGAAGGCATATGATAGAGTAGAATGAGGATTTCTAGAACAAATGATGCTGAAATTGGGGTTTCACCCAGCCTGGGTGGAAATGATAATGCAATGTGTCTCCTCGGTGACTTATAAAATAAGGTTCAATGGAGTGGAAACGGAAGAGATACTACCATCGAGAGGTTTATGACAAGGAGATCCTCTATCTCCTTATTTGTTCTTGATTTGTTCAGAAGGGCTTTCTAGCCTATTAGACCATGAAGAAGAAGTGGGTGGTATTGAAGGGATACGCGTTTGCAGAGATGCACCATCTATTTCCCACTTGCTTTTTGCTGATGAAACGCTGATTCTGATGAAAGCAAATGTACAGAATGCAAACACACTGAAAAGAATCCTAGAAGTTTACTGTGGGAGTAGTGGTCAGTGTGTAAGTACTCCTAAATCGAGTATTTTCTTCAGTCCGAATACAAGTGTGCTGGTTAGGGAAGAGATATGTGTAAGTCTGAATATTCTAACTGAAGCATTAACAGATAAATACCTGGGTCTCCCCACTATTGTGGGAGTTGATAGAAGTGACTGTTTTCAACACCTTATAGACAGAATTTGCCAGAGAATTAAGGGGTGGAAGGAGAAAATGCTCTCAATGAAAGGGAAAGAGATTTTGTTGAAGGCAGTGGCCCAGGCAATTCCCTCCTATGCTATGTCCGTTTTTAAACTCCCCAAAAACATTTGTAAGGCAATTACAGATGAGATTGCAGGTTTTTGGTGGGGGGATAGTGAGGAAAAGAAAAAGATGCATTGGTTTGCATGGTGGAAGTTATGCATCCCAAAGAATAAGGGTGGTTTGGGGTTTAGGGACCTGCACAGCTTTAATCTTGCTTTATTAGCAAAACAGTGTTGGCGCTTACTCCAGAACCCCGAATCTTTGTGTGCACGAGTTCTAGGTGCAAAATACTACCCTGATGGAAATATTCTCATGGCAGGACCAAAAAAGGGCTCTTCTTTTACTTGGCAAAGTATTGTATCGGGTATACAAACTTTTAAGAGAGGGTGCATTTGGCGGGTGGGTACGGGCTCACAGATTAATATCTGGAATGATCCTTGGATCCCTACTAGTGAAACAAGAAAAATTATAACTCCAAGGGGAGCTACTATGCTGACCAAGGTGGAGGAGTTAATTGATCCCTATACTGGGCAGTGGGATGAGATTTTGATCAGGGATGTTTTTTGGCAAGTTGATGCACATAGAATCTTGCAAATACCTCTAAGAGTGCAGGTGATGCAAGACTTTGTATCATGGCACTATAACAGATCGGGCGTTTTCAATGTGCGATCAACCTATCATGTCCAATTCCAACACCAATTTGGAGGCAAGGAGAACCTAACCGCATCACAAGGTAGCAGTCCAAATCATATCTGGAAACGTGTGTGGGGACTGAGAGTTCCTGGCAAAGTTAAACATTTCGTGTGGAAGGTGATTAGGGGAGTTTTACCATGCTATGGTACCCTTGCAAACCGCCATATTCCAGTGACGGGACAATGCCCAATTTGCAAGACAGGATATGAGGATTCGCAACACTGCTTATTCACATGTAAGAGGGCAAAGGATATTTGGAAGGAGCTGGGACTAGAGTCTGAAGTTTTGCAAGCTGTGAAGGAGGACTGGTCAGGCGCATCCACTATGGCTGGTCTCTTAGATCGTCAAACTTCAAAAAACGATCTATCCGTGGCCGAATTAGCTGCAGTGGCAAGCTGGTATATTTGGTGGCAACGACGACAAATTGTTAAGGGCGAGATAGTCCGACATCCGCACCAAACCTCCATTGCAATACGAGTTTTAGCAACAAACTTTATTCGCTCTTTCACACTGAACCAGCCGATGATTAAGCGTGATCATATGTGGCACAAGCCAAGGAAAGGAGTGGTTAAAATCAATGTGGACGCATCTTTCAGTGCCGAAAACTTGGCTGTTGGCACAGGAGCAGTGGCACGAGATGAGCATGGTGACTTTATAGCGGCTGCTTCTTGGTTCATACCGCATGTGGTGTCAGTGGATACGGCAGAGATGATTGCTATCCGGAATGGTTTCTATTTGGCTGGAAAAATTGGTTGTAACATAGTACACATAGAATCGGATAGTTCAAATGCAGTGAGTGCTCTCAATTCTGAAACTGTCCTGGGACAAGAAGCGGCTATCCTACTAGAGAGCAAAGAGATGGGCCTGGATTATGCAAAATATGAAGTAAGTAACTGCCCTCGGGAAGCAAACTGCATTGCTGATTGTATAGCTAAGTCATCTCTAGCTAATAGATCATCAGAGTTTTGGGAAGGTACCATCCCAGACTTTATTTCTCATCATGTTGTAAACGATCTTGCCATTATATGAGAAATAAAGGTTTTACCCCGTCAAAAAAAAAACTCGTGGTTTAGTCTTTGATTTTGTTGATCTTATTATGTAGTCTTGTTCATTTGATCATTTTGAATTCGAAGTAGGGGCCGCAGAAGTAACTGCAATAAAATAAAACGAGAGGAAATTATGTCCCTCTAGTTTGTCTTGTAATTGGAGAAAAGAAGAATCTTTTTCTGAAAAGTTCACTTACGGGCTACTCATCCATGAATGTAATTGACATTGTTTAGTGCGATCTAGTTTACACTTATTGGTAACCACTTTCAAAAATTAATACCATTTTTGTTATTCCACCGCACAGCAAATTTTGATATGTGTGTGTGTGATATATATATATATATATATATATATATATATATATATATATATATATATATATATATATATTTATATATATGCTAAAATATACATGCGGAAACGCTGAAATATACATGGTGAAGTGTGACTGTGGTAATGTGGTCGAGATGGGTATATTTACCCGCAACCGATCTGGTATGGGCATGGGAACAATTTAAAACCTGAGGTGCGGGTACGGTACATGTTTGGGTGAAAAATATTGTGTCGGGTACGGATTTGGGCAAACATTACCCGCAACCGAACCGGCAGGTGCCATGTTGATCATGCGTCGTCTTTTCGCGTAATCACCGGCCGAGGGTACCCTCCGCAAAGATTACTCGATAGCACCCCCACGCAACAAGGTCTTGTCGTCGCGACTCGAGAGATTTTTCCACGGTGCTTTGTGTACGACATTTGTTGCACGTGGAGATGCCCTTGCGCGCTTCCGACTTTCGGTTTTCACCTTATGTGTTTTTTGGTTTTTTATTTTAAACTTTAGTCCTTATATTTTTAAGTTTTTTTATATGACTTTCATTCTGTTCCTCTCATCCGACTTCCTCCCTCTCGCGCTCCTTATGTCAGCGCTGGCTACTCATATTGTTGTTTCTCCGCCTCCGCCCTTCCGAGGATCGTCTTACCCTTGCTCGCGCAACGATTGTGTTCTTTGTTGGTCAGCATTGTCTGTGTTTCTTTCCCATTATATTTCTGGGTAATGGAGTTTTATGAGGTAATTATGGATGGGGGCTTCCAACACTATGAGATGATAATAGCTTTCAACTCGATCATATTGTATATTTATTGAATCGGATATTAGTAAACTAAATTTTTTATTTGTTCTATACAGCTATGTCTTGCCCTTCTTGCGGCAGATCAAGTGGTCCTTGCGCCACTAGTGATGTTTCTCCGGGTCGGCTCACTGTGGTGCCGGATGGACAATGTTTGAGGCGTGTCGTAAGTTTAACAATTTCCTTTTGGTTAAAATTGCTGGTAAAAATTGTTTTTAAAATTGTTGGTCGTGCATAGTTATTTCTAGTTTTATTAATGTTGTTTCGAAGAGTTAGAATTCTAAGTCTTGTTTTTCTAGGTTATGTCTCTTTCTGCAGTATGCAGTATGCTCCTGCAATGTTAGAGCTCATCTTGCTACTACCTCCGTTTCAGTTTACAAGTCCTACGCGTATACCTAGGTTATCAATTTGATCACCTTAATATAAACTATATAACACAAAAATTATATCTTTTGAAAATAGAACACCTAAAGTTTATATTGGTATACTTTTTGTAATATATGACTTGTATTAGGTTAGTCAAATTGATGACCTAGGGGTACGCGCACGCCCTGTAAACTGAGAGAGAGGTAGTATTTGACATGAAAAGGGAAAGAATGCGGGACGCGGTGTTTTTGAGCTCGAGCACATTTGTGCTCGATATCTGGGCGGTGCAGTAGTGTCTCGGGATTCGCCACATTAAATGGCTGGGCCAACTTCGCGAGCGACCGAAAATATGAAAAAGAAGAAATACACATGAGCTGTGTGCCAGGACAGAGACGGAGGAACAGCGAACGTGGATGGTAGGAAGTTGAGCCGTGGCTCAACTCGTCAGCCTCCATCCCGGTCTGTGGATCAGGATACTTTCTTTTCGTTAAATCTGCCGACGGAGGAGTAAATGTGAGGATTTGGGGAACAGATGGGGCAGACCGGTGGTACCATCATCTCCTACCTCCAATAGCGAGAGAGTTGATTTTGCGGGGCTGCGATTCCCCAAAGAAGGCCGCATCCACAGGTTGGTATGGAGTTTCTGATCTAGCCAATTAGACTTTGCCCTATCTGATGTTTTTGCTCGATTTTGGATCCCGTGGTGTCGATCTGCAATTTCGTCCTCATGCTGCGCAGATCCATGGTGCTTGAGGAGGTTAAATGATAGTGACGTCACGATGGAACCCCTCCAAATCTCCAATACCCAGTGAGTGCGCTGATTGTGGGAACGGAGCAGCATCAGACACCCCGGTGAGAGCTTTGATGGGAAGATTTGTGTGCTGGAGGTGGAGGTGGGTCATAGGAAGGGTTTACCCCAGGCTTCACAAACGATATGGAAGATGGACCCCTGAGCTCCACGATGGAGCCGCAGGTATTTTCGTGCTCAACACAGTAGTTCTGAATTTAATGCGCAAATCTGAATAATCTTATTTTGTATGTGTGTGGTTGATTGCATATAATCTGTGGTGCAAATCTGAACAATTTCTGGTTGTAATTACAAGAGTACAGGACAGGGACATATCATTTGATTGTGAGCTGAATGATTCGGTATGCACCTACTGTTGTGCCCCTAGATAAATTATTACACCATAAATTGTTAACTGAAATGAGAAACTGTCTATGTTGCAAAATTCATGTGATTGCTTGTAATTATGAGACCACATACTGGGTAATTTATTAGATGTTGTACAGAATGTCAGGAATTGGATGATATGGCCAGTAGACCACATATCGATAGGTCATGGAAAAATTGGTTGGAGCAGAAAATGTGACTTGTAAGATAGAATGCGACTGTGAGTATTGAGGTTGCAGTGCATTCTGTTCATGAAGTAGATTTAGCAAGCCCGATGGAAATGTGGGCATTACCGAACTTGTATAAACTATCGATCAATAAGGGAATGGGAGAAATTAATGAATATAAGTCAATGAAATGAGTTCAAGAAAGTATAGTAACTTATTTTTACATACCCTTGTGCGCAGCTGTGCTTTGCTTGCAGAGTGCGGATCGGTGGAACAGGAAATACTTTTCTGGTCTGTGGCAAACTGTCGCAGTTAACGCTCGGAGGAGGTTGGGTGTGCAGGCGTTGTTTCGTTCATGATGCCCCAAGATTCTCTTCTTCCACTACACGTAACAGGGGAGCTCGCAGCGTGTCGAGTAGTGGGGAAGAGCGGACGCCATCTGGGAGATGGAGTTCTTGATGCAACAAATTAATAGGTAAGCCGTGGAATCTATCTTTTTGCATCGAGTTTCTAAGATCGATCTGCCTTGTGCTCAACTGTTGTGCGAAATTCACTCTGCTGGAGGAGGTCAGTGACAGTGATGTCCTGATGGAGCCGCTCCATCAACCTGTGCTGCAGCCATAGGTAAGGTGGAGCAAGCATCAGTGCGTCATTAACTCATTACCCTGTGATCGTGTCCACGAGAGAGTTGGAGCAAGCGACAGCGGCGGCCCTGAGTGCGGACATGCAGATCTGTGAGGCGGAAGCGGTGGTGGCTGCACAAAGGGATAGCTCACCGCAAGCGCCCGAACAATTAATCCGGCAAGCACCTGGATAGAGGCGCAGGTGTGTTTCTGCTTGCATATTATTTGTGTCTGTCAGATGTTTTTTTTAGCATGGGCTTGGTTGATAAAAGACTGTCAAGGGCTCAAGGCTAGTAAACTTGTGCAGCTAATTCTAATTTTATGCATGGTTGAGCTCATGCGTGACAGCAAGTGTTAAAAGAGATTGGCTCCCAAAAGCTGGTTCAAATTTATGACGACAAACAGTGTAAATGACCCTATCTTATCATGATGTATGTTGTTTGGTGACTTAATTTTAGGCAACACATAATCTTGTTATGGATCCAATTTTTTTGACATCATACCAGGAGAGTTGTAGTTAGTTAGTACTCCCTCCATTTCAATGAATAAGTGTGCACACATTTCAAAATTTAGTCGCTGACAGCATGTGAAGCACGATTCAAGTATATGGACAATATCAATTTATTTATGGTGCTTATGAATATGTACATGCATATCATGGAGCTGGTACATTTGAATATGTTCATGCATACTGTGGAGCTGGTTGGACTAGGTGACACTAGTGTTGAGGCTTACTACCGTCTCATTGCTTTGTTCAAGTACTGCATGGTGTAAAATGCAACCATTCACAAAAGCTGGACTGGAGATGGGCTATGTTTGGAGGATAGGATTGCTCAAAATGGAGTTGTTGTCAAACATATATATGGAGTTAAAGGAGGTGTTGTGCAAATCATGCGACTGATGTACTGCATGATGCAATCAGTGGCAACAATAATTCAACTAATGTGCCAGGCAATGGTAGGTTTATTGGCTCCTGCTAAGAGCAAGGAGATGGGTCGACCAACGACGAGCAGGGGTTGAAGAGAAACAGATTTTGCATCATTTGTCTGTGGCAAGGTCACAAGAGGACAAGAGAGAAACAGATTTAGGTAATGTTCCAAAGCAGCCTCAGAAACCTGCAAGAACAATGGAGTTGAGGGACTCTGTCCAAAGAATTGTACCAGGTCTGCCGAATTAAGGTTGACGGGAGAAAACATAGTTTTGATGCCAAGAGGAGCTTAGTTTATCTGTTACAGATTTTGCGAGGGTGTTTGTAGTGTTGTTTTAGTTTGCTACAGAGAGTGCCTAGTTTATGTGCTTCATGACCAGTCATTAATTGTTTCTGTTAAAATTAGGACTAAAATTCAATGTTTCTGTGTTATACCTTTACTTTGTGATTTCTGTACTGATCTAATCAAGCCAAATGTTTGGTGTTCTGACATGGGCTGTAGCATTTAAGAGTACAGATATGGGTTGTATGTCAGTTAAAATGGTTTCTACAAAATGTCTGTCTGGGAATTTGTCAAATAATGAAGTTTTGGAATGGTTGTTGCACTCCTGGGAACAGACTCAAGTGTTGAGTGCTGATGGCTGATTAGTGTTCGCATTTAAAGCAAACTTGTACTGCTCATAAGTTCAAACAAGGTCGAGCGTTTTGAAATTTGAAGTTGACTGTTGTCCCATGGGCCATGGCTCACCACCCACTGGTCTGGGTTCCAATTTTCCCAACCAATCTTCTTCTGCTTGCTGTTGCATTCTTGATGATTTTTTAATTTACTCTAGTCTCCAGTTTGCTAATTAGTTTGCTCATTTTGCTTGGCTGGGCGGGGTGGCTTTTGCATTAATTGGACGGCCATGGCAGTACGGGAGACAGCCCAGAACGTTAATGGGATTGTAGACTTTTTTTTGACGCGAATGGGATTGTAGACCTGAGGTAAACCTAAAGGCAAAGGTTGCAATGATTATCTGACCGATGTGGGCCATATGGACTGTGCAAATCAATATACTGCACAACATACGTCCAGAAATACGAGGACCAGACCGAAACTTGGAACGAACGGACATCTGAGATATCATGTGCATTTGTGCACGGGCTCAGATGGGCACTTTCCAAGAACGCGCTCGTACAAAAAGAAGGGAATTGTTTGACAACGACGCGCCGGCCGAAACTTCAGCCGGTCCCGCATGCGTCGCTCGATCACAGCGATCAACCGCTTAAGAATCTGGCGTTCCACGTTTGTGTTGTTTTTTATTGGCCCATCACGTGGCCTTGGCCCACCACGGCCGCTCGTCCAGCTTTCCTAGTTCAGGTTTCTTCTTATCTTCAGCTCTCCTCTTTCTATTGGGTCATTCACGTGTTGCTACATGCTGCGACCATGGTGATTGCATGCTGAAACCAAAGATATTTTTTGCTGCATCGACTCATGGTGGAGCTACGACCATCGACGATGGGAAAAACAATTTTTTCTGCAATTGTCATCGGATTTTGCTACGAGCAATGTAGAAATTTGCTAGATAAATTCATGGCAGAGGTGCGACTCGGGACGGCGACGACGACGATTTTTTGCTGCAACTGTCGTTGTCTTTTTGCACGAGTTTCTTTGCTACATCCATTTTTTGTGGTGATGATTGGTGGCCGTCGTTCGTGCAACCCTGTGCAACGAGCGTCGACGGTGGTAAAAAGTTTCAACCAGCGTGGGAAAAAGTTTCAACTGACGCGAGAAAAAGCTTCAACCAGTCAACGGCGGGGGCGCGGCTACCTTTGACGACGAGTCGCAACCAAACGGTGACGACGATTTTTGCTGCCACCGTCGTCAGATTTTGCTACAGCCGGCGAGGATTCTTGATGCGCTCATCCATGGCCAAGTTGCGACCTCGGACGGCGACGGCGATTTTTTTGTTGCAACCGTCATGGTTTTTTTGCTACGTCCAGCGAACTTTTTTGCTATGTCCATTCACGGCGGAGCTGCAACCCATCACGAAGGGGACGATGATTTTAGCTGCAACCGTCCTCAATTTTTGCTACAACCGCATCCTAGAAAGCTACATCTGGTATGTTAAAAAGCTTCAACACCACAAAGGGGAGCTGGGGGTGGCCATAGCGCAGCCGCAAAATGTTGTAACCGACAGCTGAAAATGCTACATCCGGCACCTTAAAAAGCTTCAACGGGTAAACAAGAGCTTCAACCGGCGTTAGCGGCGGCTACCACCGGTGGCAACCATGTTGTGACGGTGACGACGCCATCATTTCTGCTGCAACTGCAGCTATGGATGCTGGAACCAGCAAACGTGGTTGCTGCTACCGGCGTCGGCGTCTTGTTTTCGCTGGATCTGTGTTGGGCGGTGCTTTGCTACGACCGGCGGCGGGATTTTTTGCTACAATGGGCAAGAGTTTCTTTTGCTGGAACCACCACCTCTAGATGTTGGAGATGACATTTGGGGGACGAGGTGATGCAACCGGCAACCACCAGCGCAGGAGCAGCCGTGCTATCTTGTCGTCGAATTTTGCTACTCAGGTGACAATGATTTTTGTTGCAACCGTAGTTGGCATTTGCTACGACCGGCGACAAAAATTGCTGCGGTGGTGACGGTCAGGCTTTGCGGCCAGAGGCTACAGAAGGCGGGGAGCGCGGGCAACTGAGGGCGAGCACGGGGTGGCATGGGGTGGCCGGCAAGCGCAGGCGGCCGAGGACGAGGGTGCGGTGGATGGGGGAGAGCGTGCCGGCCTTGTTTTCCCATGGGGATTTCCTCGTACAGGAGGTGTACGCGAGGATGACGAAGGAAATCGACTCAGATCTGACGGCAGTTACAGTTCGCATCGAACGGGTGGGGGCAGACCGGCCGAAAGTTGGGTCGGCGCACCGGCGCCCAGCGGTGGCCCAAAAAGAAAGAGGGTTTCGTATAAGTGTCTCCCTTAACCCGGGGTACAGAATGTTGCAGGCGTGTCAGTGTACAAAGTACACAAATACCGAAGGTAAAAAAAACGTGGGGCCTGCTGGCGCGGCCGAAGGATCAAGCGATCATGGTTTCCTGGTTACCGGGGGCCTCAGAAAGCCTCCGGTTAATTACTCCCACGGATAGTACCGCGGGACACCTCCTATTAAGCTGCGCGGTCGTCTTCTTCGGTCTTTGCTTCACGTTCCTCATGCATGGTGGTGATGTGTGTGTGGCGGCGGCAGAGTCCGTGTACGGAGTGGTACACACTCCGTCAAAAACGTGGCCTTTGCTCCGACCACGCCCGCCTACGCCGTCTTGCCTCGTCGTCCTTGAGCGGCGTTGATGTGGTTGTTGAAGTAGCATGCATGGTTGGGCTTGGCTTGGACGTCGTCGATGACAATGTAGATTCGTCAAATGTGCGAGGGGTATACCCCGCGGGAGTAGATGTTGAAAGGATAAGAAAGAATGGATGGGCGTGCGACACATGGTGTGCACACATCTGTCAATGACAGTAGACACCGCTGCCAACTGTGGAGGAAGTCGCCACCTCGTGCCGTCTAGTGCGGCCAGCGGCGGCGGGTGAGCCGCACGCTAATGAGTGCGTGCCGCTGACATGAAGTGCCGACGGTGATGCCAAGTCCGCCTCCACGGCGGATGCATCCGAACCAGGAGCCGCTAGACATGAGCGGACCCCGGCACGTGTGATACGTGTTCGTGCCGACGAAGAGGAAGGCCGCGAGATGTGCCTAAGCATGTCCCGACCCCAACCGGATGATGTCTCCGCCGCCATAGTTATGATGAGTCATCGTGACTCGTCGAGCGTCGCGCCACCTCCATGGTCACGATGAGCCATAGTGACTCATCAAGCACGGCGCCGCCGCCAGCGCATCAAACAAACCATGTTGCCGAGTCCCGGCCAGCCCATGGCGCCTCCATGGACTGGCGAGATAGTGGCAAAGGGGACCTCGCGATGCGGCGGAGCCTCGCCCAGGCGTTGCCGATGGTATAGGTAGAAGGGGTGGTGCACTAGATGGTGTTGGAAATATGCCCTAGAGGCAATAATAAAATGATTATTATTATATTTCCTTGTTCATGATAATTGTCTATTATTCATGCTATAATTGTGTTATCCAGAAATCGTAATACATGTGTGAATACATAGACCACAACATGTCCCTAGTGAGCCTCTAGTTGACTAGCTCGTTGATCAACTGATAGTCATGGTTTCCTGACTATGGACATTGGATGTCATTGATAACGGGATCACATCATTAGGAGAATGATGTGATGGACAAGACCCAATCCTAAGCATAGCACAAGATCGTGTAGTTCGTTTGCTAGAGCTTTTCCAATGTCAAGTATCTTTTCCTTAGACCATGAGATCGTGCAACTCCCGGATACCGTAGGAGTGCTTTGGGTGTACCAAACGTCACAACGTAACTGGGTGACTATAAAGGTATACTACGGGTATCCCCGAAAGTATCTGTTGGGTTGACATGGATCGAGACTGGGATTTGTCACTCCGTATGACGGAGAGGTATCTCTGGGCCCACTCGGTGATGCATCGTCATAATGAGCTCAATGTGACCAAGTGTTTGGTCATGGGATCATGCATTATAGTACGAGTAAAGTGACTTGCCGGCAACGAGATTGAACGAGGTATTGGGATACCGACGATCGAATCTCGGGCAAGTAACGTACCGATTGACAAAGGGAATTGTTTACGGGGTTACTCGAATCCTCGACATCGTGGTTCATCTGATGAGATCATTGTGTAACATGTGGGAGCCAACATGGGTATCCAGATCCCGCTGTTGGTTATTAACCGGAGAGTCGTCTCGGTCATGTCTGCATGTCTCCCGAACCCATAGGGTCTACACACTTAAGGTTCGGTGACGCTAGGGTTGTAGAGATATTAGTATGCGGAAACCCGAAAGTTGTTCAGAGTCCCGGATGAGATCCCGGGCGTCACAAGGAGTTTCGAAATGGTCCAAAGGTAAAGAATTATATATAGGAAGTCCAGTTTCGGCGACCGGGAAAGTTTTGGGGGTCACCGGTATTGTACCGGGACCACCGGAAGGGTCCCGGGGGTCCACCGGGTGGGGCCACCTATCCTGGAGGGCCACGTGGGCTCAAAGGGGAAGGGAACCAGCCCCTGGTGGTCTGGTGCGCCCCCCCTTGGGCTTCCCCTGCGCCTAGGGTTGGAAACCCTAGGGGTGGGGGGCGCCCCACTTGACTTGGGGGGCAAGTCCAACCCTAGGCCGCCGCCCCCCCTTGGAGATGGGATCTCCAGGGCCGGCGCAACCCCCTAGGACCCCTGTATAAAGAGGGAGGGAGGGAGGGCAGCCGCACCCTAGTCCCTGGCGCCTCCCTCTTCCCCCCGTACCACCTCTCCATCTCGCTGAGCTTGGCGAAGCCCTGCCGAGATCGCCGCTGCTTCCACCACCACGCCGTCGTGCTGCTGGATCTCCATCAACCTCTCCTTCCCCCTTGCTGGATCAAGAAGGAGGAGACGTCTTCCCCAACCGTACGTGTGTTGAACGCGGAGGTGCTGTCCGTTCAGCACTAGGATCTTCGGTGATTTGGATCACGACGAGTACGACTCCCTCAACCCCGTTCTCTTGAACGCTTCCGCTCGCGATCTACAAGGGTATGTAGATGCACTCCTCTCTCTCGTTGCTAGATGAACTGCATAGATTGATCTTGGTGAAGCGTAATTTTTTTTCTGCAATGTTCCCCAACAGTGGCATCATGAGCTAGGTCTATGCGTAGTTTCTTTGCACGAGTAGAACACAAATTTGTTGTGGGCGTAGATGTTGTCAATTTTCTTGCCACTACTAGTGTTATTTTGCTTCAGTGGCATCATGGGATGAAGCGGCCCGGACCGACCTTACACGTACGCTTACGTGAGACAGGTTCCACCGACTGACATGCACTAGTTGCATAAGGTGGCTAGCGGGTGTCTGTCTCTCCCACTTTAGTCGGAGCGGGTTCGATGAAAAGGGTCCTTATGAAGGGTAAATAGAAATTGGCATATCACGTTGTGGCTTTCACATAGGTAAGAAAACGTTCTTGCTACAACCCTATTGCAGCCATGTAAAACATGCAACAACAATTAGAGGACGTCTAACTTGTTTTTGCAGCATATGCCTTGTGATGTGATATGGCCAAAAGTTGTGATGAATGATATATATGTGATATATGAGATCATGTTCTTGTAATAGGAATCACGACTTGCATGTAGATGACTATGACAACCGGCAGGAGCCATAGGAGTTGTCTTAATTATTGTATGACATGCGTGTCAATGATTAAAAGCCATGTAATTACTTTACTTTATTGCTAAACCGTTAGCCATAGTAGTAGAAGTAATAGTTGGCGAGCAACTTCATGGAGACACGATGATGGAGATCATGATGATGGAGATCATGGTGTCATGCCGGTGACGAAGATGATCATGGCGCCCCGAAGATGGAGATCAAAGGAGCTATATGATATTGGCCATATCATGTCACTATTTGATTGCATGTGATGTTTATCATGTTTTTGCATCTTATTTGCTTAGAACGACGGTAGTAAATAAGATGATCCCTCATAATAATTTCAAGAAAGTGTTCGTCCTAACTGTGCTCCGTTGCGAAAGTTCGTTGTTTTGAAGCACCACGTGATGATCGGGTGTGATAGATTCCAACGTCCACATACAACGGGTGTAAGACAGATTTACACATGCAAAACACTTAGGTTAACTTGACGAGCCTAGCATGTACAGACATGGCCTCATAACACAAGAGACCGAAAGGTCGAACATGAGTCGTATGGAAGATACGATCAACATGGAGATGTTCACCGATGATGACTAGTCCGTCTCACGTGATGATCGGACACGGCCTAGTTAACTCGGATCATGTATCACTTAGATGACTAGAGGGATGTCTAATCTGAGTGGGAGTTCATTAAATAATTTGATTAGATGAACTTAATTATCATGAACTTAGTCTAAAAACCCTTGCAAAATGTCTTGTAGATCAAATGGCCAATGCTCATGTCAACCTCAACTTCAACGCGTTCCTAGAGAAAACCAAGCTGAAAGATGATGGCAGAAACTATACGGACTGGGTCCGGAACCTGAGGATCATCCTCATAGCTGCCAAGAAAGCATATGTCCTAGAAGGACCGCTAGGTGAAGCACCCATCCCAGAGAACCAAGACGTTATGAACGCTTGGCAGTCACGTGCTGATGATTACTCCCTCGTTCAGTGCGGCATGCTTTACAGCTTAGAACCGGGGCTCCAAAAGCGTTTTGCGCAACACGGAGCATATGAGATGTTCGAGGAGCTGAAAATGGTTTTCCAAGATCATGCCCGGGTCGAGAGATATGAAGTCTGTGACAAGTTCTATAGTTGTAAGATGGAGGAAAATAGTTTTGTCAATGAGCACATACTCAAAATGTCTGGGTTGCACAACCGCTTTTCCCAGCTGGACATTAACCTCCCGGCCGAGGCGGTCATTGACAGAATCCTTCAGTCGCTCCCACCTAGCTACAAGAGCTTTGTGATGAACTACAATATGCAGGGGATGGTGAAAACTATTCCTGAAGTATTTTCAATGCTGAAATCAGCGGAGGTGGAAATCAAAAAGGAACATCAAGTGTTGATGGTCAATAAAACCACTAAGTTCAGGAAGGACAAGAGTAAGAAGAACTTCAAGAAGGACGGCAAGGAAGTTGCCGCGCCCGGTGAACCAGTTGCCGGGAAGAAGCCAAAGAATGGACCTAAGCCTGAGACTGAGTGCTTTTATTGCAAAGGGAAGGGTCACTGGAAGCGGAACTGCCCCAAATACTTAGCGGACAAGAAGGCCGGCAACACTAAAGGTATATGTGATATACATGTAATTGATGTGTACCTTACCAGTACTCGTAGTAGCTCCTGGGTATTTGATACCGGTGCCGTTGCTCATATTTGTAACTCAAAGCAGGAGCTGCGGAATAAGCGGAGACTGGCGAAGGACGAGGTGACGATGCGCGTCGGGAATGGTTCCAAGGTCGATGTGATCGCCGTCGGCACGCTACCTCTACATTTACCTACGGGATTAGTTTTGAACCTCAATAATTGTTATTTAGTGCCAGCTTTGAGCATGAACATTGTATCTGGATCTCATTTAATACGAGAGGGCTACTCATTTAAATCCGAGAATAATGGTTGTCCTATTTATATGAGAGATATGTTTTATGGTCATGCCCCGCTGGTCAATGGTTTATTCTTGATGAATCTCGAACGTGATGTTACACATATTCATAGTGTGAATACCAAAAGATGTAAGGTTGATAATGATAGTCCCACATACTTGTGGCACTGCCGCCTTGGTCACATTGGTGTCAAGCGCATGAAGAAGCTCCATGCTTATGGACTTTTAGAGTCTCTCGATTATGAATCATTTGACACATGCAAACCATGCCTCATGGGCAAAATGACCAAGACTCCATTCTCCGGAACAATGGAGCGAGCAACCAACTTATTGGAAATCATACATACTGATGTGTGCGGTCCAATGAGCGTTGAGGCTCGCGGAGGCTATCGTTATGTTCTCACTCTCACTGATGACTTAAGTAGATATGGGTATGTCTACTTAATGAAACACAAGTCTGAGACCTTTGAAAACTTCAAGGAATTTCATAATGAGGTAGAGAATCAACGTGACCGAAAAATAAAGTTCTTATGATCAGATCATGGAGGAGAATATTTAAGTCACGAATTTGGTACGCACTTAAGGAAATGTGGAATCGTTTCACAACTCACGCCGCCTGGAACACCTCAGCGTAACGGTGTGTCCGAACATCGTAATCGCACTCTATTGGATATGGTGCGATCTATGATGTCACTCACCGATTTACCGCTATCATTTTGGGTACGCTCTAGAGACAGCTACATTCATTTTAAATAGGGCACCGTCTAAATCAATTGAGACGACACCGTATGAATTATGGTTTGGGAAGAAACCTAAGCTGTCGTTTTTAAAAGTTTGGGGATGCGATGCTTATGTCAAGAAACTTCAACCTGAAAAGCTTCAACCCAAGTCGGAAAAATGCGTCTTTATAGGATACCCGAAGGAAACCATTGGGTATACCTTCTACCTTAGATACGAAGGCAAGATCTTTGTTGCCAAGAACGGGTCCTTTCTGGAGAAAGAGTTTCTCTCGAAAGAAGTAAGTGGGAGGAAAGTAGAACTCGATGAAGTACTGCCTCTTGAACCGGAAAGTAGTGCAGCTCAGGAAGATGTTCCTGTGGTGCCTACACCAACTGGAGAGGAAATTAATCATGATGATCAAGGTACTTCGAATCAAGTTGCTACTAAACTTCGTAGGTCCACAAGGACACGTTCCACACCAGAGTGGTATGGCAACCCTGTCCTAGAAATCATGTTGTTAGACAACGGTGAACCTTCGAACTATGAAGAAGCGATGGCGGGCCCAGATTCCAACAAATGGCTTGAAGCCATGCAATCCGAGATAGGATCCATGTATGAAAACAAAGTATGGACTTTGACAGACTTGCCCGATGATCGGCGAGCGATAGAAAACAAATGGATCTTTAAGAAGAAGACGGACGCGGATGGTAATGTTACCATCTATAAAGCTTGACTTGTCGCTAAGGGTTATCGGCAAGTTCAAGGGGTTGACTACAATGAGACTTTCTCTCCCGTAGAGAAGATGAAGTCCGTCCAAATCATGTTAGCAATTGCCGCATACTATGATTATGAGATATGGCAAATGGACGTCAAAACAGCATTCCTTAACGGCTATCTTAAGGAAGAACTGTATATGATGCAACCGGAAGGTTTTGTCGATCCTGAGAATGCTAACAAGGTATGCAAGCTCCAGCGATCCATTTATGGGCTGGTGCAAGCATCTCGGAGTTGGAACATTCGCTTTGATGAGATGATCAAAGCGTTTGGGTTTATGCAGACTTATGGAGAAGCCTGCGTTTACAAGAAAGTGAGTGGGAGCTCTGTAGCATTTCTCATATTATATGTAGATGACATACTTTTGATAGGAAATGATATAGAACTTTTGGACAGCATTAAGGCCTACTTGAACAAGTTTTTTTCAATGAAGGACCTTGGAGAAGCTGCTTACATATTAGGCATCAAGATCTATAAGGATAGATCGAGGCGCCTCATAGGTCTTTCACAAAGCACATACCTTGATAAGATATTGAAAAAGTTCAATATGGATCAGTCCAAGAAAGGGTTCTTGCCTATATTGCAAGGTGTGAGATTGACCTCGGCTCAATGCCCGACCACGGCAGAAGATATAGAAGAGATGAGCGTCATCCCCTATGCCTCAGCCATAGGGTCTATTATGTATGCCATGCTGTGTACCAGACCTGATGTAAACCTTGCTGTAAGTTTGGTAGGAAGGTACCAAAGTAATCCCGGCAAGGAACACTGGACAGCGGTCAAGAATATCCTGAAGTACCTGAAAAGGACTAAGGACATGTTTCTCGTTTATGGAGGTGACGAAGAGCTCGTCGTAAAGGGTTACGTCGACGCTAGCTTTGACACAGATCTGGATGACTCTAAGTCACAAACCGGATACGTGTATATTTTGAATGGAGGGGCAGTAAGCTGGTGCAGTTGCAAGCAAAGCGTCGTGGCGGGATCTACATGTGAAGCGGAGTACATGGCAGCCTCGGAGGCAGCACATGAAGCAATATGGATGAAGGCGTTCATCACTGACCTAGGATTCATACCCAATGCATCGGGGCCGATCACTCTCTTCTGTGACAACACTGGAGCTATTGCCCTTGCCAAGGAGCCCAGGTTTCATAAGAAGACCAGGCACATCAAGCGTCGCTTCAACTCCATTCGTGAAAATGTTCAAGATGGA
Source organism: Triticum dicoccoides (assembly GCF_002162155.2). Classification (NCBI taxonomy): domain Eukaryota; kingdom Viridiplantae; phylum Streptophyta; class Magnoliopsida; order Poales; family Poaceae; genus Triticum; species Triticum dicoccoides. The sequence goes on along the minus strand of NC_041389.1, from coordinate 696,265,236 downwards.
GACATAGATATTTTCAAAGTGCATACAGATCTGAATGTCGCAGATCCGTTGACTAAACCTCTTCCGCGAGCAAAACATGATCAACACCAGAATTCTATGGGTGTTCGATTCATCACAATGTAACTAGATTATTGACTCTAGTGCAAGTGGGAGACTGTTGGAAATATGCCCTAGAGGCAATAATAAAATGATTATTATTATATTTCCTTGTTCATGATAACTGTCTATTATTCATGCTATAATTGTGTTATCCGGAAATCGTAATACATGTGTGAATACATAGACCACATGTCCCTAGGGAGTCTCTAGTTGACTAGCTCGTTGATCGACTGATAGTCATGGTTTCCTGACTATGGACATTGGATGTCGTTGATAACGGGATCACGTTATTAGGAGAATGATGTGATGGACAAGACCCTATCCTAAGCATAGCACAAGATCGTGTAGTTCGTTTGCTAGAGCTTTTCCAATGTCAAGTATCTTTTCCTTAGACCATGAGATCGTGTAACTCCCGGATACCGTAGGAGTGCTTTGGGTGTACCAAACGTCACAACGTAACTGGGTGACTATAAAGGTATACTACGGGTATCCCCGAAAGTATCTGTTGGGTTGACACAGATCGAGACTGGGATTTGTCACTCTGTATGACGGAGAGGTATCTCTGGGCCCACTCGGTGATGCATCATCATAATGAGCTCAATGTGACCAAGTGTTTGGTCATGGGATCATGCATTATAGTACGAGTAAAGTGACTTGCCGGCAACGAGATTGAACAAGGTATTGGGATACCGATGATCGAATCTCGGGCAAGTAACGTACCGATTGAAAAAGGAAATTGTATACGGGGTTACTCGAATCCTCGACATCGTGGTTCATCCGATGAGATCATTGTGGAACATGTGGGAGCCAACATGGGTATCTAGATCCCGCTGTTGGTTATTGACCGGAGAGTCGTCTCGGTCATGTTTGCATGTCTCCCGAACCCATAGGGTCTACACACTTAAGGTTCGGTGACGCTAGGGTTGTAGAGATATTAGTATGCGGAAACCCAAAAGTTGTTCAGAGTCCCGGATGAGATCTCGGGCGTCACAAGGAGTTTCGGAATGGTCCAGAGGTAAAGAATTATATATAGGAAGTCCAGTTTCGGCCACCGGGAAAGTTTCGGGGGTCAGCGGTATTGTACCGGGACCACCGGAAGGGTCCCGGGGGTCCACTGGGTGGGGCCACCTATCCTGGAGGGCCACGTGGGCTGAAAGGGGAAGGGAACCAGCCCCTGGTGGTCTGGTGCGCCCCCCCTTGGGCCTCCCCTGCGCCTAGGGTTGGAAACCCTAGGGGTGGGGGGCGCCCCACTTGACTTGGGGGGCAAGTCCACCCCTAGGCCGCCGCCCCCCTTGGAGATGGGATCTCCAGGGCCGGCGCAACCCCCTAGGACCCCTGTATAAAGAGGGGGGAGGGAGGGCAGCCGCACCCTAGTCCCTGGCGCCTCCCTCTTCCCCCCGTACCACCTCTCCATCTCGCTGAGCTTGGCGAAGCCCTGCCGAGATCGCCGCTGCTTCCACCACCACGCCGTCGTGCTGCTGGATCTCCATCAACCTCTCCTTCCCCCTTGCTGGATCAAGAAGGAGGATACATCTTCCCAAACCGTACGTGTGTTGAACGCGGAGGTGCTGTCCGTTCAGCACTAGGATCTTTGGTGATTTGGATCACGACAAGTACGACTCCCTCAACCCCGTTCTCTTGAATGCTTCCGCTCGCGATCTACAAGGGTATGTATATGCACTCCTCTCTCTCGTTGCTAGATGAACTCCATAGATTGATCTTGGTGAAGCGTAATTTTTTTTATTTTCTGCAACGTTACCCAACAGGTGGGGCACTAGATGGCGCCGAGTCGAACGATGCTTGTCGACGAGTCCTGGCCAGCTCACCAGCCCATGGCGCCTCCATGGACCGGTGAGACGGGGCGAGTAAGGCCTCGAGATGCAGCGGTGCTTCGCCTTGGCGCCACCGATGGTGTAAGTAGAAGGGGGGGGGCGCCTAGTCGAACGATGCGTGCCATCGAGTCCTGGCACAATGAGGTTGCTGGTGGACCCGACGGTGGAGGGTGCGCTAGGGACCGCGCACGGTCGACGGCCCCGGTACGTCGTCGTCTTGCGTGGAGAGTGCACCGGGGTCACGCATGGGCGGCAACCCCGGCACACCATCGTCTTGCACGGAGGGTGTGCCGGTGCTGCGCCTGAACGGCGACCCCGACATGTGTCGCCGATGAGTAGTGAACCGGGGACCGTGCATGGGCGTCGGCCCCGATACGTCGTGATCCGCGTGACTTGCCATCGATGAGCAGTGCACTGGAGGCTAGACATGAACGGCAGCCCAGGCGCAACGTCGTCGTCCTCAACAACATGAGATGAAGCCGACGGCCAGACTCGTCTTCGGCTGTCTAGCCGCAGCTCCGATGACCACCATCGGGAAAGATGTAGAGAGAGGGAGAGATGTAAAGATGACCACCATCGGATATGTTTCGCAAAGCACCCGCTTTTCGGCCCATTTTCGGCGATAAATCGGCTCGATATCGGCGCAAATCGGCCATTGTTAGCCGTGGTTGGGCGCAAATTCAACACAAGTAATTTTTTTATCACAAAAATCAATAGAAATCAAATAGTTCAACGACAAATAATTCAATACAAATTAAGTTCAACAAATAAAAACTCTTATTTCATCACACATCGAGCTAGGCGGCGTTGCCCTTGAGCCTCCATAGGTGCTCCATCAGATCATGCTGCAGTTGTTGATGCACCTGTGGGTCTCGGATCTCCTGACGCATATTGAGGAAAGCAGTCCAGGTTGCCGGTAGCTGGTGATTAACTTGCACAAGAGGACCCTACCTGTAATATGGTTCAGCGTCAAACACTGGCTCTTCATGCTCGCTCTCAATGATCATGTTGTGCAAGATGATACAGCAAGTCATGATCTCCCACGTTTGATCTTTTGACCAGGTCTGAACAGGGTACCGGACAACAACAAATCGAGATTGGAGAACACCAAATGCCTGCTTGACATCCTTCCTGCAAGCCTCCTGAACCTTCACAAAGTGAGAGTTCTTGCCTCCTGGCACAGGGTTTGAAATAGTCTTCACAAATGTAGACCATCTCGAGTAGTACCCCTTGTTGTAGTGCCGCCCATTGACGTCGAAGTTCACCGGAGGAGAATGACCTTCAACAAGCTTGGCAAAGACAGGGAAGCACTGCAGGACATTGATGTCATTGTGAGTTCCTGGCACCCCAAAAAAAGAGTGCCAAATTCAGAGGTCCTGTGTGGCCACTGCCTCAAGTACCACACTACAACCGCCTTTGACGCCTTTGTACATCTCCTGCCAAGCAAATTGACAGTTCTTCCATTTCCAATACATGCAGTCGATGCTTCCAAGCATCCCAGGAAATCCTCTTGCTGCATTTTGTGCTAGGATCCGAGCAGTGTCTTCAGCATTGGGTGATCGCAAGTATTGCGGTCCAAATACTACCACCACTGCCCTGCAGAACTTGTAGAAACACTCAATGGTCGTGGACTCAGCCATGCGCCCATAGTCGTCGAGTGAATCACCGGGAGCTCCGTATGCAAGCATCCTCATGGCTGTCGTGCACTTCTGGATTGAGGTGAATCCAAGTGTGCTGGTGCAACCCTTCTTGCACTTGAAGTAGCTGTCAAACTCCCGGATGGAATTCACAATCCCGAGGAAAAGCTTTCGGCTCATCCGATAACGGCGCCGAAATGTTTTCTCGCCGTGGAATGGAGCATCGGCGAAGTAGTCGTAGTAGAGCATGCAGTAGCCTTCCAGACGATGCCGGTTCTTTGCTTTCAGCCGCCCTGGCGCCGAGCCACCTCGCCGCGGCTTTTCATTGCTCGGTAGCAGGCCGGCGAGGGCGACGAGGACCATGAGATGCTCCTCCTCCTGGACGTCAGCTTCGGCTTCCTTCTCCAGCAACGCCACGAGCGCCTCCTCATCGCCTGAGTCCATCGCTGGGCTGAGCAGACAAATCGCCGAACACCTAGCGGGTGTCGTAGGCGCACAGCTGCCGCTATGCCACCTTGCACGGGCGGGGCACCGGAAAACTCGCCCAAAAGATGGTGATGAGGTTGCCGCGGTGAAACTTTCCCTCCTTTCCGGTGGGGAATGGCCTATCTAGCGGTGCTGGGCGGTGGGCGGCGCCGGGGCCGGCAGGGGTGGTGGCCGAGCGCGTGGGGGTGGGGGCGAATCTGGACGATTTCCTTGACTTTTCGCCTGACAGTGTGGCCCAGGCGTGTTTTCCCTTCCGCCGGAGACCCCGAGTGCCCCCATCGCGCTGAGTTCGGCTTGGGATCGCCTGGCTCAAAAACGGGTCGAGCCGGCGGATTTCGGCGTCTTGGGGGCGTGGCTGGGGCTTTTTTTTGGCGCCGGCGTCCAAAAAGTCGGCCGGGGGGGCCTGTTGGGGGCGCTGCTAGAGATGCTCTAAGGGATCACCGAAACACACACACACACACACACACACACACACACACACACACCCACACGAAGAGGTTGTGCACTTAGAAAATTCATTCACTTCTAAGAATACATTTTCTAGTTAAATCACGTACAAAAGTACGTCAAACACTTGCTCAGTACATTGAGCATTGCAGGGTTTCAGCCATTCGGAGGGGCGACAAGGATGTTGAACTTGCCCTTCACACAACCGACGATGTATTATATTGGGTTCTTTTCATGCATGGTGAAGTCAGCAGCAAATTCCATGGTCCTGGCTGGGAGGAACTAGTCACATATTATGGTCTCTGTTGTCATGATACAATGACTGATAGAATTGAGCACTATGGAATGGTTCTTGGTGTTGATTTTAATCGTGGTGGGGATTTGTTGTTGCCTTTACCCGGGTAAGTTGTTAGTTTTATTTTTTATTTTTTAAACAATTATTACCGTAGCTGATATGTTTCTTGATGGACACTTTTTTCTCTTGTTAGAACCTCTTTTGTAGCTCTCGAGGGTTTGAGTGAATCTGAAAGGGACCTTGTTGGCACCTGTTTTTACACTTATGGGGTCAATCTCAATTATCAGCAGATGTTTTGTATGTCAAGTTCTCCTTTTGCTGACAGCTACATATTGTGTCGTCCTTTTATGCACGAGCTTAGTTCTTATAATGTCAGTCGTCCTGTCATGGCCAATTTATTATTTTTTCAATTTCTATTTTGTTAACTTAATCCTCTGTTCAGTAATTTTTTATTTTATTTTTTCTAAAATTGTGCTTCTTCAAGTAATTCCAAACCTTGCGGTATCAAGTGTGAAGAATTTTGTGCCTGTTCCTAGTTCTGACATTTTAACCCTGGCAGTGAACTTGGAGTATTATGAGGGATGATGTCTATGTGAGCATTCCTTCTTCCCACTTCATCATTTCGGGTGGAAGAATGGTGTTGAAGAAGCAAGGAATTCAGTGAACTTCTTCAAGCGACATCTCTGGAAGAAAGCACCTTTGTGCTTAAAACCTTCACAGAGGTTGATGGGATGCTAGCCGTTATCTTCGGCCTCCTGGCGCAGTGATGTGACTTATAGTTCTAGACTATGAACGATGACCGTTATGTGACTTATAACTGTATCTTGCGGGTGTTTTAAAGTTATTTTTGGTGTATTTTGCTATGGTACTTCAAATGGCACCTCAGATGTTGTCTACAATGATCAAACAGAGTTGTGGTTGTTTCAGCTATTTTTCGTTCTATAATTTTAGACTATGTTGTACATTTTTTTTATTCTTTGAGTATCTTTTGTCTATATTTTTGTTGAAATTTTAGAGTTGTGTTTTTGTTTCCCCATACCTAAGAGTAATCAGAACATAAAAATCATAAGCACACTTGCGCCTCTGCAGCACATAAACATGAACTATTCCTCACTACATGTGCTTCTGGTGCACATAGAACTCTGTCTCTGCTGGAAACAGAATTGTGCCCCATATAAATAGATCTATGCTTCCGGTTACATTTTACCCGGACTTTGTTGGGGAGCACATGATGTGCTTCTTTCATCTGGAGGCACAGATCAATGGTTCTCGAGGAGCACATGCAATGCTTTCTTCGTTAGTTTTGGAGGCATAGATCAATTGGTACATGGGTGGGTCCGGGGTGTCTGTCGCATACATGGCAACGATCTGGACGCTTGAAAAGCCCCCTAATTTGTGGAAAAACGGACATCCAAGACCGGTCTGTGGGCGGATGGGGTACCATATTGGATAAAAAATCACGTCTAGACCGCCAGGCGGTTATGTGGTCAGCATTGGAGATGCCCTTGCTTCCACACGACAACCGTGTCCTCGCGCGCGAGATAGGGAAAGGGTAGGATCTATTGGAACAGAGCAACTCCTCCCCGTCCCCCCATGTCCCAGCACCCCCGCCTTTCTCCCGGTCTCTCTCCTCTTCGTCGCTGCCGTCTCCCGGTCGCGCTCTGTCAGCGACCTCCTCTATTCTATTACCTGGACTGGACATTGGGCTGTTCTTGGGCTTTGGCCCTGCACAAGCAATGGGAAGCAGAGCGACTACAAATGCACGTGGAGACCGCAACGAGCGACGCGGCTTGGATCAGAAGGCTTCGGCCTGGCTTGGCTGGCTAGCGTCTCTCTCTCCTCTCTGGTTCCTCATCGTCTCCCTCCTCTGATCTCCTACTTCCTCCATATTAACTTGAGAGATGTAAGCAAATTCATGGTGATTGAGTCAATATAGTACTGGGTACCTAACATTTGGTATTCAGAGCCATATATCCTAGCCCCAAATTTTCAAATCAAAATTTTTGTCCACCACTGCCTACAACCTGTTTGACAAAATGCCAAGCCACAAATTCGCCTGCCCCAAGGGCGTTCTTCATGCCCGGATCAGCAACGTTCGTCAGGTGGTCTCCATCGAGTCGATTCGCCAGTTGTTCCGTCGCTCTGGTGATGGATATGTGATCTGTGCGTACGAGCGGATGGTGGACAGGATGTACGGCGTGGAGGCATACGTCGAGTTCCGGTCTCGATGGAGGGCGGCGCGAGCTCGAGATGCCCTGGATGGCCATGCTATCTACGATGGCTGCTGCATCCTTGCCGTTGACCTCGTCCCGCCGGTCTACACCACCGTCACCTTGCCGGATGACGACGGGATGGCGCCCTCGTACTTCTACGACGATACTCCCTACGTGGAGTAGACTGCAGCATTGGCCGCGGTCGAGCGCCATGATGAGGCGCCCGCTACATCCACTGACGACCTCCAACTCGAGGCATCCATGGGCACCATCAGCTTGACTCCTTTCGAGTTCGCCTCTCCTACAACATCCACCCCGTCCACAACCACCGGTGACACCATTCTGGAGCTCGCTGTGAGCGACAAGGTGCTTGAAATTGACTCAACCATCGTAGCTACTCCAACGCCCACCACATGTTCGATGGGGTGCCCAAGCGGCGATGTGTCTGAGGAGTCAGCGCTCACTTCATCTGCGGTAGTAACTTCATCCATGACCACCACCGACATCGTTCCTGAGCTCACTGCAACTGGTGGCTGCTCCTCAGTGGCGCACACCACCTGTTCGACTACGGGTCTCGACCCCGACACAAGGCATATCCAGGCCGCTGAGGTGCCCTTGCTCATGGTGGACCAGTTCCTGATGGCCCTTGATGTCTTCTCTGAGATCGCGACCTCTATGGGCAAGCTCACGGTCGATCCTTCCATGGTTCCGCTCAAAACCGGTCTGATTGCATGTTCTGAAAGTGATGACGGCATATCGTCCCATGTGTCATCGACAAACCAGTGCTCTCCAGTTCATTGGGAACCACCTTGGCCACTACCACCTCAAGGTATATTTGAGAAGCCATTCCTGAGCCAGCCATACGGAAATCTCAATTACTATGCTACCAGAATTACCTTGAGTACAACTAGTTCCTCTGGTTACCATTGTTTGCATGTGGAGTTTGGAAACTTTAGTTTTGAGTTACTTTCTGTTGATGAGTGCTGGAAGTATTGGAAATATGAGCCTGGGTATGGTTGTGCTTCAATGGAAGAATCAAATAACAAATTACTGGAAGGCTTAGTTTCTTCTGCGGATCCTTGTGAGCAGGACCATTCCATTATAACTGTTGAAAGTCTACCGGGTACTCCTTATTGGGTTTGTTCTCTGTGATTTTTGAAGTCTGTTATGCACTCGAGAGTATCCTGCAGTTTTTGGCCACTTATGCAGCAGTTTAGTGACAATGGATGGCTCTCATTTCAAGTTGAAAAATCTGTGACCGACATGGTACAGTGCGCCGAATCAAGGGCCAATACTTTGAATGGAGCAAGTCATTTTTCTATTGCTCCTTGGGAGGCCTTCTTTGGTTTCATTATGAGATGTGGCCAAGCTTGTTACAAGTCCAAGTATCTGGTTCACGAATATGTTCATGAAGGGCCTTTAATGATCAAACATACATGTCTTGTTCCTGAAGAAGAGTTGTCAATTAGTACTACCTTTGCTACTCTGGAATCACATATGTTGCACCTATTTGGTGATGCAAGTGGTCTGTGCAATCCTATTTTGTTGTGGTCCTTGGATGATGAACTTGGGGGCATACAAAAAAGGTGGTCATCTATTCAGTATATGCAGCTAGCCAGTGCATTCCTTGAGGTTTTCGTCGGGCAAGTTTGTTATGTTTTTGGAGTGAGTGCTACAGGTTTAATCCAGTATGTGCATGCAAGTGGTTTTGCAACCATTTTTAGTTGGGTTGATCTCCAGGAAGGTGGCACTAATGCAATTTTTCAAGCTCATAATCTTGTACAACACAACACTGCAATTCCTTTGCAAGTCTTGTTCGTAGGGGCAGTTATGCACTTATTCTGGAATGAAGCTACACCCGGCTCTGTGATGGAAGCTTTCATGGATGGTGGACAACAGTTAGAGGATAAATATCTACAGCCAGGCCCTCCATGGTTGTTTTCTTCTCAGCTACAACATCAAATTACTTCCAGGGTACTAGCTCTGAACATTTACCCAGCAAGTGCTTCATATTCTGGTCCTTATTATTGCCGATGGGAACTTGCATGGTTGATTGTGCAATCCTCCTGTGCTCGTACCAAATTTGGAGGAAGTGAAACTTTCACCAATATGTCTTCCCCAGTCCGGCCATTAACTCTGAAGGAGTCAACATCCATGTTCCTTGTGGCTGACCTATGGAGGAAGGGAAATGTGGCAATCTACCTAAACTTTAACACAGTCCAAACTCCCAGATTTTGCATGGTTGGTCAGCAAATGTTTCCAGGTCAGTCCTTGTTGATATTTTTGCCGTCATGGCTTTTGTTGCCTCTTGCTGTTCTGGATCTAGGTGAGGAGATACTTGGGTTGAGGAATGGTCTCTTTTTGTTGGAATGTAATCTATGCATTGAGAAGTTACAGAAGTATTCGGTTCCCCTGATAGAACTAAAACCTTGGCCATCCTGGGAGCTATCCTTATCGTTCTTGACCTTGAGTATCATCGAAAATCTCATGCAAATCTCCAATTCAACCAGAGTACAAGCCGAATCACAGAGGAGCCATCAGTGGAAATATGACTGGCGAGCAGTGTCTTGGTTAGGAGATATTCTCCTACAGGTTGCAATTCGCCAAAATGCTGGAGTTGCTTGTTGTTGGGGAACATCTAACCATGGAGAGATGAGGTTTTGCTACTTTTGGGAGTCTGACAGTGAGAATTCTTCTTGCATCGGACCTTCTTCTTGCACCGGACCATTAGTTGATGAAGCTGCGAGATGGTGTCTTGTCAAATTGAAAGCTTGGATTCACCAACATAGCCTGGGTGTTTTGATAGTATGGCCACGTTTCACAATGATTCAGTATGCAGACTTGTGTTCAGAAGATATGAATTCTTGGAATTATCCAATGCCATCTGTGAGTTCCATGCTACTGAAGAATGGACCGAATATGCATAGTCGTTTTGAGGTTATCCAATGGAAAATTGGATGGTCTTTTCACTTGGAGTATCTTGATGGTGGCGACCAGTTTTTCCAGTCATTCCTTGCAAACTCAGTGCTACCACCTTTGATGGTAATTTTTTGTCTGAACTTTGGTCAAGCTAAGATACTCCCATGTGTTGACAATCAAAAAGATTCTGCGAAGATCTTCTTGCATATGACATGGGATCCAGAAGGGCAAGTATGGCATCGGCTTGAGGGCAAGCCGTATTTTATGGGGGAGGGATTGTCAGCGACCTCCTCTATTCTATTACCTGGACTGGACATTGGGCTGTTCTTGGGCTTTGGCCCTGCACAAGCAATGGGAAGCAGAGCGACTACAAATGCGCGTGGAGACCGCAACGAGCGACGCGGCTTGGATCGGAAGGCTTCGGCCTGGCTTGGCTGGCTAGCGTCTCTCTCTCCTCTCTGGTTCCTCGTCGTCTCCCTCCTCTGATCTCCTTCTTCCTCCATATTAACTTGAGAGATGTAAGCAAATTCATGGTGATTGAGTCAATATAGTACTGGGTACCTAACACGCTCCTCTACCAAGCTCTATGTTTAGGTAGCGCATTTTCCGAACGTCCGTATGAGGCCCGTTCGCGAAGCTCACCACCTGCCTGTCGTGCTAACCGCAAGGCTTCATCCAGGTTGGTTTCAGATCTAGAACATATAACCTGATACAAATAAACACACGCACACACACCCAAAGCAAGACACAAAGTCTTTGACAAACAACCATACCATCCTAACAACTCCAAGTAGACAAAAGATGAATAATAAACGACACTATGGAGTCCATGGAGCCCTCGCATACGATCAAGTCACGGTGAAGAGGCGAAGCTAAACGTCGACGAAGCATAAGCTCTGAGGCGGTGCCTTCAGAAAAGGCACGACATCGAAGCACCGCCACTGTTCAATCCAAAATATCTACTTTTTTATTCCCACAACCAACCGAGCCTTCAAAAAGGGGACAACACCAACGGACGCCGAACCGCGAGCTCTGCCCACGAGCACAAGGGCTCCCTCCACAAGGGTCGGCGCCCTGCATCCGGACACCCCAGATCGGCGCGGCCCGAGCATCGATGGCGCCGCCAACGACCGGCTTGACCAAAATCGACGCCTGATCTGGTACTGGAACCAAGGGACACCAGGCCGAGGATAGGGAGTCCACGACCGGCGCCCCCTGAATCGGCGGACCAGCTATTCATACCTGCGGCGTTTTCCCCTCCATGATTTTTCTCTTTCTTCGCTTCTCTGTATCGCGTGTTGAGATTCCGTCTTCCCTTCTTTGCTTGCTGCTGCTGCCGCCGCCGCCCTCTGATAATGCGATTCGAATCGGGATCCGCCAAGAACTCGATCGGACATTGGTTCCTCTCCGACTCAGCCTAGTACGCCGCTGTCGCTTTGTATATATTTGCATAAATAACGAGCGTGGTTATCGCCTTCCCCTGCACGAGCTAACCTGACCGGAGTTGGCGGATAAATCTGTTTGAGCCCAAAGCCCGACTACTTTAATTGAAAGTTCATCCGTTTGCATCTCAAGTTTCTTCCTGTATATTGCAGTTTCATTGAACAAGTGAAGCAGCATGTCCCTTCTCAGTCGGGTGCCTATGGATCTACCGTGTGACCACGATGTGAGTTCATTTTCTACCCCAGTTTACTGCTTTACTCTTTCACTTCGCCATTAGAGTGAATGAAAATCAACAGATTGATTATGTACATATCATCATCATCATCATCAGATAAGTTTTTCCTGCTAGGATCTGATTGTTTGGATTCGTAGGCTGATGACCAGGTCACTTGTTTGGCATTGTTTTTTGGTATGGAAGTTTGCTAGCCAAAATAATTGGATAGACGTGTTAGATGTGTATAGTTCCTTTTTGGTATATCCCCGTTGTATAAGGGGTTTTCTGCACTTTGACACACATGTATATGTAATGGCCTTTGGCCCTCAGGAAATACAGTTGCTATCCATCCAACATGGTATCAGATGCTAGGTTAGCCTCTCATCCCCGCACGATGCAACTCCGTGCGTATTCTCGATTTTCCTCGTCGCCAGTCGCTTCCCCCCGGATCTGACGCCCTCTGACGAGCTCCTCGCGTAGCTGGTTCCCGCATCTCGCTCGGCTGCACGCCTCGTCCAAGCTGCGCGCGAGAGCTGTCGGCAGTCCGTGCGCCCGCCTCCCCTAGCTCCCTGTCTCTCCCCGCTGCTGGCTCTGCCTGGCAGCGCCAGTTGCGAGGCTCTCCTCAGCCCGGCCGCCCTCCTCTGGCCGGCTGCCCCCGGCCATCCGTCCGCTGCCCGCCTCCCTCCCGGTCGGTCTACTGCTGGGAACTTGCAGCAGGCGCGAGCGGCGCTCCTCCCGAGCGGGTGGCCCTCGGTTGGGTTGGCTGCTGGTGCGCCCCGGGTGGCGCCCAATAGGCCCGGCCGCAGGAGCAAGCGGGCGGTCCTCTGCCTCGATCTCTCGAGCGAGCGGCCCCCTTTTCCTTGTTTTCGCTCGATCCAGATCCAGTCTCCCTCTCGTCCGTTGACCCAAAAAAAGGAAGAGAAGAGGAGAAGAAGACGGTAGACTTCCTCATGTCTTCTTCGGGCTATGTTGCCGTTTCTCGGTTCTCGGTGATCTTTGATGGCACCAACTATGCTGAGTTTGTGGGGTTCATGCGCATCCATATGCGAGGCCTTCTGCTGTGGGGCGTTCTGTCCGATGAGGTTCCCTGTCCACCCTGCCCTATTGCTCCGGTGGCTCCTGTTCCGCCGGTACCGCCGGTGATTGCCGATGATGCTTCTCAGGCTGATCGGGATGTAGTCAAGGCTCTTGATGATGCTGCCGTTGATGCCTATGATCAGCAGGTATCCACATATTCTGTTGCTCTTTCTGTCTACCGGGATGGTCTGTCTGCTTACACTCAGTGGTGCAATGATGATGCTCGAGCTGCTGCTGTTCTCACTGCGAGTGTCCTCCCTCAGTTTGCTTCGGAGTTCATGGGTCTAGGCACTGTTGCAGCCATGTGATCCTATCTTTGTCAGCGCTATCAGCCCTCTGGCGATGCTCTATACCTTTCTGTGGTGCGTCAGGAGCATGCTCTTCAGCAGGGTGACTCGTCCGTTGATGAGTTCTATTCACAGTGCTCTGCCATCTGGCGTCAGCTTGACTCACTGCGGACAGTTGTTTGTGGCACTTGCCGTTGTTGCCAGACTACGAGGTCTGACTTGGAGTTTCAAAGGATCCATGAGTTCCTAGCTCGTCTCCGCTCTCAGTTTGAGCCTCGTCGTGCTCACTTGCTTTCTCGTGGTCGTGTTCCTATCTCAGAGATACTTGCTGAACTTCGTGCCGAGGAGACCCGCCTTCGCTCTGCTGGGTTGCTTCTGGTTCCGTCCGTTCTGGCTGCCCAAGCTCCTGTGTCATCTGCTCGCCTCACTGCTCCGCCGCTCCTGCCTACTCCTCGAGGGGGGTGAGCCGTGCTCCTTATACTGAGAAGGGCACGTCGCGCCGGGACACCGTCTGTGGTTACTGCTCCTGGCCAGGTCACCCAGAGTCTGATTGTCGTCAGAAGAAGCGAGACCAGAGGCGCTCCTCCTCCAGCGGGCCTCCTGTGTCTTCCTCAACTCTGTCACTCACCGACCAGGACATTGTTCGCCTCAAGCACCTTCTTGCTTCCTCAGGCTCCTCATCGACTGGCTCTGCTGCTGCTGTGACTGCATCCTCTTCCTCACCATCACAGGCATCTACACATTCAGGTACATCTTCGTGGGTTCTGGACTCTGGAGCTTCCTTTCATATGTCCTCTGATTCTTCCGTGTTGTCTTCTCTCTGACCTCTTGATTCGCCTATTAATGTTCTTACTGCCGATGGTACATCTCTTCCTGTTGCTGGTCGTGGTATTCTTCCCACTCCATCTTTTTCTGTTCCAAGTGTTTCACATGTTCCTCGCCTTACCATGAATCTTTTTTCTGCTGCCCAACTTACTGATTCTGGTTGTCGTGTCATTCTTGATACCGACTCTTGCTCCATTCAGGATCGTCGCACCAAGACTTTGGTTGGTGCTGGCCCCCGGCGCCGTGAGTCAGAGGGCCTTTGGGAGGTTGACTGGCTTTGTGTTCCTTCTGCTGCCACCACTTCTGCCAGCTCTCATGCTCTTGCTTCCTCTTCGTCTGCGTCCTTCCAGAAGTGGCATCATCGACTTGGTCACATCTGTGGCTCTCGCTTGTCTTCCTTAGTCCGTCAGGGCCTCTTAGGGTCTGTATCTGGAGATGTCTCCTTACATTGTAATGGTTGCAGACTTGGCAAACAGACTCAGTTACCTTATCCTATTAGTGAGTCTGTATCTCAACGTCCTTTTGACTTAGTTCATTCTGATGTCTGGGGTCCTGCTCCCTTTGATTTGAAAGGGGGTCATCGCTACTATGTTTTGTTTATTGATGATTTCTCTCGCTACACTTGGCTCTACTTCATGAAATCTCGTAGCGAGGTTCTCCCTATCTACAAGCGTTTTGCTGCCATGGTTCACACACAGTTTTCCACGCCCATTCGTATTTTTCGTGCTGACTCTGCTGGAGAGTATATCTCTCAACTGTTGCGTGGTTTTCTCGCGGAACAGGGTACTCTTGCCCAGTTCTCCTGTCCTGGTGCTCATGCTCAGAACGGCGTTGCCGAGCGAAAGCATCGTCATTTACTTGAGACGGCTCGTGCGCTAATGACTGCTGCTTCCCTTCCACCCCATTTTTGGGCTGAGGCTGTTTCCGCATCCACCTATCTCATCAACATCCAACCATCGACTGCTCTGCAGGGTGGCATTCCTATGGAGTGTCTCACTGCTCGCTCTCCTGACTACTCCGCTCTTCGTATGTTTGGATGCGTCTGCTATGTTCTTCTTGCCCCCCGAGAACGCACCAAACTGACTGCTCAGTCGGTTGAGTGTGTTTTCCTTGGCTACAGTGATGAGCACAAGGGCTATCGCTGTTGGGATCCAGTGGGTCGTCGTTTGCGCATCTCGCGTGATGTGACCTTTGACGAGTCTCGTTCTTACAACCCACGTTCTTCTTCCTCGAGCTTCTCTGTGGACAACCTTTCTTTCCTTCTCCTTCCCGATACACCCTGCTATGTGCCCCATGTGTCACCTCTTCCTCTGGCACCTCTCCTTCCTTCTCCTTCACCACCAACCCCGTATTCTCCATCCTCCTCCTCCACCTCTCCCCCATCCTCTCCAGTCCGTCGCCCTCTATCACCGTTTTCTCTCCACTATACTCGCCGCCCTCGTACTGAGGATGCTTCCCCTTACGTGTCTAACGCGCCTTCCACCTCTGGTGAGCCTCTGTTCACGCCTACCCCGGTTCACAACCTTCGTGCCCGGCCTCGCCCTCCGCCTGATCGCTACTCTCCTGGTCGGTATGGTCTCTCTATTCTTGCTGAGCCCACCTCCTATCGGACTGCCATGACTCAGCTTGAATGGCAGCTTGCGATGGCCGAAGAGCTTGCTGCTCTTGAGCGCTCTAGCACATGGGATCTGGTTTCCCTCCCTTCTGGTGTTCGTCCCATCACCTGCAAGTGGGTCTACAAGATTAAGACCCGCTCCGATGGTTCTCTTGAGCGCTACAAAGCTCGTCTTGTGGCCCGTGGTTTTCAGCAGGAGCAGGGACACGACTATGACGAGACATTCGCTCCTGTTGCTCACATGACCACTGTTCGCACTCTTCTTGCCGTGGCTTCTGTTCGTCAGTGGTCTATCTCTCAACTTGATATCCAGAACGTCTTTCTTAATGGCGAGCTGCGTGAGGAGGTTTACATGCAGCCCCCGCCGGGGTACTATGCTCATGACGGTATGGTCTGTCGACTTCGCCGCTCCCTCTACGGTCTTAAACAAGCCCCTCGCGCTTGGTTTGAGCGCTTCGCCTCTGTGGTTACTGCAGCTGGTTTCTTGCCCAGTGATCATGATCCCGCGTTGTTTGTTCACACGTCCCCTCGTGGTCGGACTCTTCTCCTTCTTTATGTTGATGACATGATCATCACTGGTGAAGACTCTGATTACATTGCCTTTGTTAAGGCCCGCCTTCACGAGCAGTTCCTTATGACTGATCTTGGCCCTCTTCGCTATTTTCTTGGGATTGAGATCTCCTCCACCTCTGTTAGCTTCTACATCTCTCAAGAGAAATACATTCAGGATCTTCTTGCTCGAGCTGCTCTCAGTGATGACCGCACTGTTGTGACTCCTATGGAGCTCAACGTTCAGCTTCGTGCCTCTGATGGTGACCCTCTTCCTAATCCCACTCGCTATCGTCACCTCGTCGGTAGCCTTGTCTATCTTGCTATTACGCGTCCTGACATCTCCTATCCCGTTCACATCCTGAGTCAGTTTGTTTCAGCCCCCACCTCTGTCCACTATAGCCACCTCCTCCGTGTTCTACGATATCTTCGTGGCACGATCTCTCAGCGCCTTTTCTTTCCTCGCTCCAGTTCTCTTGAGCTCCAGGCTTACTCTGATGCTACCTGGGCTAGTGATCCATCTGATCGACGCTCGCTGTCTGCTTACTGTGTCTTTCTTGGTGGCTCTCTGATTGCCTGGAAGACAAAGAAACAGACTGCAGTTTCTCGCTCGAGTACAGAGGCTGAGTTGCGAGCCATGGCTATGTTGACGGCTGAGGTGATCTGGTTGCGATGGTTACTTGAGGATTTTGGTGTGTCGGCTACTACCTCGACTCCCTTACTGTCAGACAGTACTGGTGCTATCAGTATTGCGCGTGACCCGGTGAAGCATGAGCTCACCAAGCACATCGGTGTGGATGCCCACTTTGTGCGTGCTGCTGTGCAAGATCAGACTCTCGCTCTTCACTATGTGCCCTCAGAGTTACAGTTGGCTGACTTCTTCACGAAGGCACAGAGTCGAGCGCAGCATACCTTTTTCCTCTCCAAACTCAGTGTTGTTGACCCACCATGAGTTTGAGGGGGGGTGTTAGATGTGTATAGTCCCTTTTTGGTATATCCCTGTTGTATAAGGGGTTTTCTGCACTTTGACACACATGTATATGTATTGGCCTTTGGCCCTCAGGAAATACAGTTGCTATCCATCCAACAAGACGTACCAAAACAAATTCTGCATCTGAAGCAGCATCATTGATTTCAGACGAGCAAATATCTTCGATACTGACTATCTTGTCGACTTGAGCTTTTCTTACCATTATTTATATCTCACCAGCCCTTTTTCATGGTTTTTTTAATATCTTTTTTTCTCATGGTTTAGGGAACCCAACTTGAAGAAGAAGATAGGCTCAGTGCGCTCCCTGATGACATCCTTCTCATCATCCTTGAACGCTTATCTGTGCACAATATCCTCCAGGCCAGTACCCTTTCAAGGCGATGGAGGCACCTCCCGCTCATGCTCACACGCTTGGTTTTCAATATCAATGACTTCGTGCAACCCTCTACGGCTCGCACAGTGGGTAAAGTGATGGCTACGTACTGTGAAGCAACAAAGAAGCTGCTGGCATCGGCAAGTGCCATCAAGGATCTCCGCCTCATCTTCTACCTTGCAGACTCATCTCACCTGCACTCCATTGGGCAGGCTGTTGGCAATGCCGTCCAGAGTGGGAACATAGAGTTTCTTGAGTTCAGCATATGGCCCGAGATCAGAGGTAGTATATGCACCGACGAGCACCTGATGACGTTTGGCCGGCGCTTCATGCATTTCTTAGATGCCTGCCCCAATACATTCAGATGGCTTAACAGCATCATCCTGCGTAATCTTCAATTCGGTGAAGCAGACATGCCAACCATATTGAACACATGCGAGAAGCTGCAGGCCCTGACCCTGCACTCGTGTCAGCTGAGCCAGCTAGATTCTGTACTGAAGATGGATGCACCTAGCTCCCAGCTAATTGCACTAAATTTTATAAGATGCCACTTTGAACATGTTGAGTTGGTCTGTCTCCCTCAGTTGGCTAGTCTGGTCTATGATACCTGGTTGTCCGTTGACCCTCCAGTACGATTTGGCTATGTCCCACGGCTCCATTACATAAGAGTTGCCTCTGCTCTATTGTTTTGGCAGACACCATTCACATTGAGTGGGTGTTTATCTAACGCCAGGAACCTTACAATTCTTAATTTGGATTTCCATGATGAAATGGTATGCCTTCTCTATTTGAGCATGTCTCTGATATATTGATTTTGTTTTACTCGTTGATTAAATTGGTTTCTTTCATTTCTTCTGATGCAGGTTTGGTTTCAACCTGAACATCCTAAAAAGCTTGTTCCTGTATTCAGTAATTTAAAAGGTGTATATCTGTATAATATTTTTGCTGACTGTGACCTTAAGTGGACTTTATTATTTCTTGAAGCCTCGCCTTCCCTCGATAGCTTTTATGTCAAGGTATGATTTTTGGCTCAGTGACCTCCCTTGTACCTGCAAAAAATCAGTGACACTACAGTATTTTACTAGCAAACCAGACTTGGTATTTTTGTATGTTTGGATTGCTGTGATTTTGAGTTAAAGGCTGACTAGGCAAGGCATTAATAAGGAAAGAAAAAGGAAACCTAATCGATAAGGTCCTGACGCTGAATGCATGTTTGGACAGTCCTATTATTGTCATTAAGACATATTGAAATAAACGATTTGTTTCACTTCTATGCAGACTCTAATTTTTGCCTACATCTATTGTAGATATCACGTCATATATGTGGACGGTACAAGCATGCATGTATTGATAATGCTAAAAAGACTAATGTGTTGTGGGAAACATCAGATTTCAAGCATTACAATTTAAATCTATTCGACATTAAAGGTTTTGAGAAGGAAGAGAAGCTGATAAATTATGTAAAGTTTGTAATGGAGCGAGCTGTGGCTTTGAGGAAAATTCATCTGCATGATAAGGAGAATTGTAAACAGTGTGGCTGTATAAATAAGCAGGCTCCATCACCAATCAGTTCCAAGTTTCCAAATAATGAGGGAGAGAATAATCTAATACGAAAGCTGCTCACCAACGGATCTTCATCATCACCCATAGAGATCATTATAGGATGATGTTGTTAATAAGTCAATTGCACATGTGTTTGCGAGATAGTGCTAGGCCTTCTATTATGTACACTGAAGCTGCACTTGTTACTAGAAAGTTCCATGTTCAGTATTAAACACGGAAATATTGTAAAACAACTATGTTAATATTTCTAAGTATATTGCCGGGTCAAGTATATATGCACTTGCACTGTATCTATCTTTTTTTATCAAGAATTAACCACGGCAGATTTGTGAACCTCCTGGAGGGCATGGCATGTTCAAATGATCAAGGCTTCTTGAGAATTGTTAAGAGGTATATATAGTACTAGCTGGTGACGCACGCTTTGCTGCGCCGTTTTTCACTTTTAGTTGTAAGTTTAGCCATTTTTAGATTATTAGAGTCGGTTGTTTCATTGTGGGTTAAACTTTTTTAGCGTTATTACGATCAGTTGTTTTGTTGTGTGTTGGGGTGAGTTTTAAGGCTTTGTTTGGACAAAAAAGGAACAAAAATATAGGAATCCTATAATCCTAGGAGTAGGAAAGGATATCAAGTAATTGTAATAAAGTACGAAACAATAGAACCATAGAGAGATCAGGTATTCGAATGAGAACAATATAACATACTCATTTTCAAAATAGTTGAAATTTTAGGATTTATCCTGCGTAAATTTTTATTAAGATTGAGCGGCCCATATAAAAATATGTTAACATCTACAAAGTAAAATTCACTTCATTAGATTTCTTATAAATATATTTTCATAGTATTATACATATTTAATATTGTAGATTTTTCAGATTTTATATAGACTTGGTTAAACTTAGAAATGCAGGGAAAGGCTGCGTACAATAGACCCAAAATGGTCGGACCCTTCTTCGGACCCTGCGCAAGCGGGAGCTACCTGCAACGGGCTGCCCCCTATAGTTAAACTTAGAAATGATTGACTTAAAAAATCCTAAAACTTCAATTTTGAAACGAAGGGGGTAGAAATCAAGGGGCAATAAGAAATATAGTTCACAAACTTTGCTTATGAGCACTTAAACGTGAGTATTATCCATACGGTGAAATTAAAAAAAATGATATTCCCAAGTGCAAGGACCTGGTTGTTAGCAGTATGGAGTGATTCCTTTTTTGTAACCGTCAATACTTAAGGCAGAAATTACCATGCAGCTGCCATGTCTTTGGGAGTGGACTCAAACGACCAAGCATCCACCCATATGGGGCCACGAATGCTAAATATAGCCCCGATGCACCATAGCTCCCCTTTTCCAGGGAGCTTAGTATCTCTAAGGATTTTTCATGTATCAGTTGTGCAATACCCTCAGACTTTGTTTGGATGTCGACATTGAGGGCCACATGATCGAATTGGTCCCAATATCAAATTACCGACATTGATATTGATATTGATATTGAACCTGAATTAGGTTTCAAGCAATTGGCACTTGGAATGAATTATGCTGTTTGGATGTTCAAGCACTTGGAATTTGGAGGAGAGACCAATTATTATGCTTGTTTGGATGGTCATCTATTGGAATTGATCATATGTATGAGAATGAACATCGTACTTTGTTGTAATGTTTTAAACTAAAATCTGTACACCATGTAAATATATTCGAATGAATATACTTCAAGAATTTTTTTAAACATGCTAATAGATTGGAAAATGTTCACATGACAACAATCATGTTAAAGAAATAATGTAAAAATGTGTCAAATTTAACGAATGAATACAACATGGGTCTTTCGACCAAGATTCAACTCATATACCTTAGATAGGTAAAGAATACAGATGTCTTAAGAAGGCTTAAACAAATGCAAAAGACGTCCATATCCCTACCCAGGCCGATGTCTGTGTGCTAACCAGCTAACGTCATCCATCAACAAACACACTTTTCAAACTACTACCAGCTGTATTGGCCGCAATCAAGGGAAAAGAGTAAATTGAGCAAGGTGAGTACTCAGTTGTACTCGCAATCAAGACGTAATTACCGTAGACCTGCACTATTTATGCATTATGTATCAGAGGGGGTAAGTGGTTAGCGGCATCAAACACTAGCACATATAGAGACACGCTACAACTTACCTCTACCCGAGATAAGGAAAGAGAGAGTGTAAGAACGATCTACAGACCAAAATGAATTAGGTAAGTTAGCATGAGAGGGCATAGTTTTAGTCCTCTCTATGAGTGTCCTATTCATTCTGTCTACAAGACCATTGAGCTGGGGTGTTTTTGGTGGACTCTTCTCAAGTCGGTTGGCATACTCTCTGCAGTACCTTTCAAAAGGACCTTGGTACACACCGCCGTTGCCTGATCTCATCACACACACTTCAATTTCCTGCTAGTTTTTATTTCAACTTTGCATGAAACTTCTTGAAGGCTTCGAGCGTCTAGTTCATGTGTTTTGGTACATACACAAAAACCTTTCTGGAATGGTCATCAATGAAAGTCATAAAGTCACTAGTAGAAAACAGGGCTTTGGTTGAGGCCTAAGTAAGGGCATTAATCCCGGTTCACTCATGAACCGGGACCAAAGGGGGCATCAGTCCCGGTTCGTGAGGCCAGGGGGGCGGCCGGGCCTCGGGGGCCATTGGTCCCGGTTCGTATGACCCCTTTGGTCCCGGTTCCAGACACAAACCTGGACCAATGGGCCTTGCTCCTGGCCCACAACCTTTAGTCCCGGTTGGTGGCTAGAACCGGGGCCAAATTTGGTCCTTTAGTCCCGGTTTTGGCCACCAACCGGGCCTATATATACCCCTTGCCCGCGAGCAGAGCAGTGCAGTGCTCTGTTTTTTCGGCCGGTCGTGGGAGAGGTTTGTAGTGCTCTACCTCACCTCCTATGCACATGAGGCGTTCGATGAAATGCCCGAGCCACATTTAAGCTTTCTCCTCTCGATGCTCCTTGTCCAAACTCTACTTCATCAAGATTTGTCTAGGTTTGGTGGTCTGTCCTGTCCCATCCCCGTCCTCACCGCCGTCGATCGCCTGCGCCGATCTCGTCGTCGGCACTACCATGGTGAGCCTCTTGTTCTTACCTTTAATGTGATGATGACCTTCTATTAATATGGTC
Organism: Triticum dicoccoides; assembly: GCF_002162155.2. NCBI lineage: Eukaryota > Viridiplantae > Streptophyta > Magnoliopsida > Poales > Poaceae > Triticum > Triticum dicoccoides. The sequence goes on along the minus strand of NC_041389.1, from coordinate 696,243,228 downwards.
ACTTCTCTATTCATGATGTTCTGTAATGGTTTTTGACACACTTAATTATATATAATGTACGCAGATGAACCGACAGTGGATGTACGGTGACAGACGCACCCCCGAGTACATGAAGGGCGTGCATAATTTTCTGGAAGTGGCTGAGGCAAACAAGCAGAATGATTTTACGTGTTGTCCATGCCCTATCTGTGAGAATACGAAGTCTTACTCTAACCTTAAAACCCTTCACATCCACCTGCTTGAGAAGGGTTTCATGCCACACTATAATGTTTGGACCAAGCACGAAGAAAGAGGGGTTATGATGGAAGACAACGAATAAGAAGAGGATGATGACAACTATCTGCCCCCTGAATACGGTGATGCTGCAACAGGGGAAGATGAAGATTAAGAGGAACCATATGATGTGCCCGATGATGATCTTCGCCGGGTCATTGTTGATGCAAAGAGACAATGTCAAAGTGAAAGGGAGAAGTTGAAGTTCGATTGCATGTTAGAGGATCACGAAAAATGGTTGTACCCAAATTGCGAAGATGGCAATGGAAGGCAGATAATGGTGTATATGACAACGTCTTTGAGAAGCTACTAAAAATATTGAAGAAGAAGTTTCCAAAGGATAACGAATTGCCCGACAGTACGTACGGAGCAAAGCAGGTTCTATGCCCTCTAGGATTGGAGGTGCAGAAGATACATGCATGCCCTAATGACTGCATCCTCTACCGCGGTGCATACATGGATTTGAACGCATGCCCGGTATGCGGTGCATTGCGGTATAAGATCAGACGAGATGACCCTGGTGATGTTGACGGCGAGCGCCCCAGGAAGAGGGTTTCTACCAAGGTGATGTGGTATGCTCCTATAATACCACAGTTGAAACGTCTTTTTAGAAACAAAGAGCATGCCAAGTTGATGCGATGGCACAAAGAGGACCGTAAGAAATACAGGAAGTTGAGAGCACCCGTTGATGGGTCGCAGTGGAGAAAAATTGAGAGAACGTGGGGGGACTTTGCAGGTGACTCAAGGAATGTATGGTTTGGTTTAACCGTGGATGTCGTTAATCCTTTTGGGGAGGAGAGAAGCAATCATAGCACCTGGCCCGTGACTCTATGTATGTATAACCTTCCTCCTTGGTTGTGCATGAAGCGAAAGTTCATTATGATGCCAGTGCCCATCCAAGGCCCTAAGCAACCCGGCAACAACATTGATGTGTACCTAAGACCATTAGTTGAAGAACTTTTACAGCAATGGAATTGAAAAGGTGCACGTGTGTGGGATGAGCACAAACAACAGAAATTTAACCTACATGTGTTGTTGTTTGTAACCATCAATGATTGGCCTGCTCTCAGTAACCTTTCAGGATAGACAAACGAGGGATACCACGCATGCACGCACTGTTTGGATGACACCAAAAGTATATATTTGGACAAATGCAGGAAGAATGTGTACCTGGGACATCGTCGATTTTTTTCGACCAACCATCAATGTCAAAAGAAAGGCAAGCATTTCAAAGGTGAGGCAGATCACCGGAAGAAGCATGCCATCTGTACTGGTGATCACATACTTGCTATGGTCAATGATTTACAGGTAATCTTTAGAAAGGGTCCCGGCGTACTATCTGTCCCAAATGACGCTGAGGGACACGCACCATGTGGAAGAAGAAATTTATATTTGGGACCTACCCTATTGGAAAGACCTAGAGGTCCTCTCGACGTGATGCACGTGATGAAGAATCTTTGCGTGAACCTGCTAGGCTTCTTGGGCGTGTATGGGAAGACAAAAGATACACCGGAGGCACGGGTGGACCAGCAACATGTGCACGTAAAAGACGACATGCCTCCAAAGCAGTATGAAGGTCCTGCCAGCTACGCTCTTACCAAAGAAGAGAAGGAAATCTTCTTTGAATGCCTACTCAGTATGAAGGTCCCGTCTGGCTTCTTGTCGAATATAAAGGGAATAATAAATATGGCAGAGAAAAATTTCCAGAACCTAAAGTCTCATGACTGCCACGTGATTATGATGCTACTGCTTCCGGTTGCATTGAGGAGGCTTCTACCGGAAAATGTTTGATTAGCCATTGTGAAGCCATGTGCATTCCTCAATGCAATCTCTCAGAAGGTAATCGATCCAGAAATCCTACCAAGGTTAAGGAGTGATTTGGCACAATGTCTTGTCAGTTTCAAGCTGGTGTTCCCACCATCCTTCTTCAATATCATGACGCACGTCCTAGTTCATCTAGTCGACGAGAGTGCCATTCTGGGCCCTGTGTTTCTACACAATTTGTTCCCCTTTAGAGGTTCATGGGAGTCTTAAAGGAATATGTTCGCAACCCTGCTAGGCCAGAAGGAAGCGTCTCCACATGCCATCAAACAGATGAGGTCATTGGGTTTTGTGTTGACTTCATTCCTGACCTTAAGAAGACTGGTGTCCGTCAATCGCGGTATGAGGGGAGACTGACTAGAAAAGGCACGCTAGGAGGGGACTCAATAATATGTAGGGATGGGCATTCTTGGTCTAAAGCATAGTACCTAGTTCTACATAATTCTACCTTGGTGACCTCATATGTCAATGAACACAAGAATATTCTGCGCTCCAAACACCCGGAGCAGTGTGACGACTGGATTACATGTGAACACATCAGGACTTTCTGCAGTTGGTTGCAAACACATCTTATGGGTGACACCACCACTACAAAAAAATACACTTCCATGATGATGCGTGTTTGTCACAGTAGGTCAAGTTTTTTGTCATGCATGTACATCCATGATGATTTTATGACAGAATCAAGATAGTCATACCTGTGCTGTCTAGAAGTGTTCCATGACATTACCAAAATTATCATCACGGAAGTGTCCACTTCCATGACGATAAATCGTGCATCATGGAAGTGCTTTCATCAAGGGTGACCGACACGTGGCATCCACCGTAGTTGCCGTTAAGCTATCGGGTCTGGTTTGGGATCCGATAACCTGCTAACAGCCACGACCAATGGGGATTGTCCACGTGTAAATTTCTCATTGGTCGGAGGAACCATGTGTCAGCTCATCGTTGGGACAGATGTCATTCACTCATAGTACGGGAGTCACCTATGATACATCGGCACGTGGCATGACCCAATAGAGGCCCATTCCGGTGAAAAAGGCCGGCCCAGTAAAAATTAGAGGCGGCCCATATAAGGCCTACTTGTGTCAGGTCCATTTAAGCCCACGGCCCATACGAGAAGTGCCAATCAGGCCCGTCAACAGCCCATTAATGATTTGACACCATTGCAACCCATCATCGGTTCGAGCCCGTTAACAACCCGCTATATATTTGGTCTCAATATCGGCCCGATGTGGCTTCCGCCTGTTAACGGCCTATCCAAGGGATGGGCCAATTTTCGGGATCAACGACTTTTGGCCTTTTAGCAATCCATTTAAGTGTTGGGCCAATTTTTGGCCCGTGTGTCTTTCAGCCTATTAGCAGCCCATAAATGAGCTGGGCCACTTGTAGTCGGACCTGAGTTTTGGCCTTTTAAGGGCCCATGTTCTTCATGGTCCAAAACCAGCCCGATTTCTATTTCGGCCTGCTAAAGGCCCACAACACAGTTGGGCCATATACAGTAGGACCTAACTTTCGGCCTCTTAGCGGCCCATGCTCTACGTGGTCTAGTACGAGCCTGCTTTCTCTTTTGGCCTGCTAAAGGCCCACAGTATAGTTGGGCCATATGTAGGCCGACCTTAGTATCGACCTGTTAACGGCCCGTGAAATCAAATAGGCCCACATGTTCCCCGTTTCGATGTCGGCTTGTTAACGACCCTTGAGGTAACAGGGCCGAGCATTATTTGTTGGCCTAATAGAGCTTTTGGCCTAGTTACGGCCCATTAACTTAATGGGCCCACTAAAGTCCGAACATGTCTGTAGGCCCAATTAGATAATTTGAGCCCATTACAATGAGCAATTTTGCACAGAGAGAATTTTGGCCCCTGAGAGCCCATTAGGGAAGCCCATTAAGGGCAGTGGGCTGCTTCCTTCATACAGGGCCCATGACTGTTCGTGCTAACTATTAATTTCATTGCTTTTTAGCTTCCTAGTGACCAGTTAGCTGAAATGCGAGGCCCGGTAAGCAATGGTACGACATACAAGGAAAAATGTTGCCATCCAGCATATATTACAGGAAATTACATCCACTGGGCAATCAAAGATTGATGCCAGTGCAAATAAATGAACAGAACCTAACGGTCAACAATGTCACAATCTGCAGCCTCAGCGCGGATGACTCCCATAATCATGTGAGCAAGTTCTTCCTTCTTTGCTACACTATCTTTGCAAACATTGATCAGTTGTTGTTGTGCAAGAATGTGCACCTCTAATTCCTCCACAATTTCCATCATTGCTCCAGCCAGTAATTGGTTCACAAACATACCTCTTTTCCATTGCATTCAAGACAAAGGAAACTGAGCAGATTCAGATGGCGATTTTGGCAGGCTTGTATTATTGATAGTGGAGAGTGTCTCGATTACTACATCATAACATAAATTAGGAGGGGAACCGAACAGATTAATCAAGAGTTATTGCCACATTACCTGGCCAAGATTTATTGGAAAGAAACAATGGGGTTGCCTTGCTGCTTTCAGAGTTTTTCTTCTTATCTTCAGCAGCCTGCACCAAATTAACACACTAGCATTGCTATCATTGGCCAGGTCAGATAATAGGAAAGCAACATTGACACAATGAACGTTTGGGCAACCAGACCACACCAGCCTACACCAAATTAACACAATATGGCATAGCTATCATCAGCTAGGTAAGGTAATACGAAAGCAACATTGACACAATGAATGAATGGGCAACCAGAGCAGCACTACAGTTCAGTAATGTGCATGATATGAGATAGTACACTCATGCAACTCGGTATGCAAAATTACCAGGCAGTTTTCTTTACAAAAAACAACATTATTGCCTTTAATTATACATTTTGCTACAACTAAATTTAGATCAGATAAAGATTGGATTTATGCTGATTAACAAAATACATGCTGATGTAAAAATATAGTGATATACAACAGGTACTTACATTAGCATTGGAGCACAGAGAATTCCCGCAAGATACTGTCCTCAAAGACGATACGAGTCTAGAAATTCTTCTATCTGTTAAGTTTATTTTCTAAAAGAGAGATGTGTAAGAAACATGTAGAAAATATGATCAGCATGCTATAAAATTTCATGATGCGAGGGTACGCACACGCTTCTTAGAATGGAGTTCATATATTTTTGCTAGACTGGAGCGGACTAGTTCTTTGGTCACTGGAATCTGCTTATTATCAGTAGGAGTTGGATTTCTCTATGCTGGAGCAGTATCTATGAAAACTGGAGTTGGTTTACCATGTCTTGGCATTTGGATCTTTTGCAAATACCTTGTTTGTAACCCTTTAGATTCTAACATAGCCGTGTTCCCCTTGCATGCCTTATATAGAAGAATGATGCTTCAATTATAAAACATGCTACAACAGAGAGGTGGAATAGGTACTGAAGAATAGAAAGGCATGGCATATCGACATGTATTCCCTCCATCCAGAAATAAATGGATGGGTCTAGGAATATTTCAGTTATAGATACATCCATTTTTATCCATTCCGGAAACATGTAATCCGGATGGAGGGAGTATGATGTAAGATCTAGGGATACGACAAGACAACAAAGTAAAAAACACTAGTTGAATGTAAACCTGTATCCTAGCGGAATACATACAGTAAAACACTAAGGCAACATATGCGTGTATGATTGGGAAATTAAGATGGCATTGCAACAGACCACTAGAACATCACTTCAGTGTAAAAAACACATGGTATGGTAGACAAATGAAGTACATAATGATGAATAACAATGCATAAGATATTCAGAAGCATGATGTCCAAACTAAGCAGATGGCATTGCAATTGAGAAGAATGACAGTACTTGAATTTGAAAACATGTTATCATGAACGGAATAGATACTGAAAAATAGGAAGACATGACATATTTACATGTTATCATGAATGGAATAGAGTGGTCACATGTCTGTTGATTGAAGATTAAATTAGGGTCACACGATTTATTTTATTTTGGTACTGTCCGATCTACGCCGGATGGCTTGATGGCCGTCTTGTGCCTCCCGGCTGACACTGTTCAGAATCTTCCCCGAAGAGCTAGCGACCACCGCAGAGCAGCCTGCCTCCGTTGTCCGTGGCCGCGAGAGCTCCGACCAAAACCCTGCTGCCCACCCCACCGCACTGCAGTGGTTGCGCCTCCCTCGGCCAATCCACAAAGACTCACCGTCATCCAGATCTGGCGGCGGCAGTACCTTCAACCCACGCAACTCTAAGATGGCCATGTAAGCGCTGCTTCTGCCGCGAACTTGCGCCCTCGCACTCTTACATTAGACACCAGCCAACCGGTAGGCTAGGAGCTTCGCCGCCTCGAGGGGTGCTGCTTCCCATTGGGAATCAATTGGCCCAGAATAAAAATCTAGACAACTGACGCCTAAATAAAGAGATTTGAGATGAGTGTACGACCTATCTTGCGGCCCGGTGAAGTAGGCAGCTCCAGCTGTCGAGTCGGTGAGGTCGACGCGTTTGCGGTGGCTACCGGCGGCAGGAAAGTAGAGATGTCACAATGGTTGACGGCTACAGGGAAGCAGCACCGGGGCCCTGCTGGACGCTTCCGAAGTTGGAGCCGCTACGGCGTCGTGCACAACAGCGGGGGTGAATCGGCTCCGGTACGGTTCACGTGGTCATCGTCGACGCAGCTCTGGCAGCATGGAGTAAGAGGCACACGGCCCAGTGCACAACGGCAAACGGACAGCGTCTCCGACATTGGGGAGGAGGGCAGAAGTGAATTTGGTGCGGCGTGGGGCGCCATGGAGGAGGGGTTTCGCGGCTGGGGAGAAGGAAGCTTCCAGGGAGAAGGTGATTTGGCGCCCACGATGTATGAATGGGGAATTGGGAGGGGGAACCATGTCTTACAAACACATTTGTGTGAAATGTGGGGGGAGTTACAGTTCTACCCCTGCCTGTAGGCTTCTGGGCTTGGGTCTGTGTACTGAGGGTCGGGGATAGTAGAGTAACTTTGCTTGTCCCAAATAGTGGGCGCGAGCGATTTCGGGCGAGGAGGGCGTGTTTTGAAATAGTGGGTGAGAGCGATTTCGGGCGAGGAGGGCGTGTTTTGAAATAGTGGGTGCGAGCGATTTTGGGCGAGGAGGGCGTGTTTTGAAATAGTCAGCGCGAGCGATTTTGGGCGAGGAGAGGGTGTTTTTCCGCCCATGGTTTATGAATTATTCAGCACATTTTATTTCAGCTGAGGAGAAGGCGCGCTTGGATGAAGTTACGAACCTACCCTCGATGTACAACGGGACAATTGATGCGTGTCCCACATAGGCCGGTAATTTCGTGTCTCCCATTTATTTGCTCGGGCGAATTCCACCGAGCAGAGGGGTTTAGCGGCTCATTCAAATTTTGGGAGAACGATCATCCACATCTACCTTACCAAGTCGATTACAATCAAATTTTGAAATATTAGCTTGTGACTTCGTTTTTAGATGGAGAGATGATGCTAGGGACTAATGTGTTATTACATGCTCATTGCTAATGATTTACTCTATGACAAATAGTTGACCCACTAAAAAACGGGAATCAAACCCAAAATGAAATAGCTCGATTCAATGAAATAGCTCGTTCACCAGGTCAAAATAGTAAACTAAATCCAAAATTGAACACCTCAATCGAGTAGCATGTTGTACAATATTATAGTACTCCATGAACTTGTTGAAAGTCAAATTAATGAAATTGTTTGATATGCATATCTCCATTCATGTGTGGATTGCACACAACATGTTCTCCAGTTTACATATTTGAATGCAAGTTTATATCGAAACATGGTTTATATCAGTCTTTGATGCGTAAAACGCGACCCCCATCTCTCGGACTCCTCTCTCTCTCTCTCTCTCTCTCTCTCTCTCTCTCTCTCCAACAATC
>NC_041389.1:696212788-696235070 GCF_002162155.2 Triticum dicoccoides | reverse complement strand
CTCCATGTATAGGTCTCTCTCGCACACAATGTATGATTCTGTAGTCCAAGCTAAATATCTTGGGTGCACTCATCGCACACACACAAATTCCCTGGCTCGTTGCCCGTAACTCTCTCACGCACCACTCTGCCATCTTGGAGCTCTTCCCTCTCTCTCTCAAACTCTCCATCTCCCTGGGTCACACATACACATGCATATCTCACTCGCACTCGATAGACCCATCTAAATCTCTCTCTCTCTCCCTCATTCTCTCTCCATCTCACACGCACACACACACACAATCTCACGCCTAGCCAAGTATGATGGTCTCTCACTCAATTGTAGGCACACGTAGTCCCCCATATAGGTATATGACTAGCTAATTCTTAGTCTCCATCACAAATATGTGCATGGTCTATCTCGATTTCTCTCAGGGCATCTTTCTATTGCACACGCACCTCATCCCTCGATCTCCCACCCATATAGTCCCTCATGATCTCGAGGGATCACTCTATCACAAACGCACCCTCTCTCCCTCCCCATGCGTCCATCTCCTCCATGTGTCCCTCTCGACCTTTGTCCCTTGTTGGCCAGACCTCTACTGGACATGTGCTATAGGGGTGTATCTCTCTGTTCGAAACAATCACGCACTAGATACCTTCGTGTATCTCCTCACCTCGCTTTTCTATCTCAGAGATGCATGCGTGATATGTTTGCATAAGAAACAAACACACACACACTCTCTCTCTAATTTATCATTTGTTGTCCCTTTCTCTTTCACACACACTCTCTTTTTGCACAGTCACTCATTCTCCTTCACACGCACTTGATCTCTCTTGACTTAGGCACTCTCTTCGGTAGATAGCATATAGATTTATTGAAAAGTCAAACATCACAAAGTTTGACCATGTACGTGGAGAAAAACATTTACATCTAGAACAACAAACATATATCATTAGATTCATCATGAGATGTAGATTCGTATGATGTATCTTTGGTATTGTAGATATAAATAATATTTGTGTAAACCTGGTCAAAGTTCCCAAAGTTCGAATTCTACAAATTTATATGCACTGCATTATCGAGCGGATGGAATATCTCTTTCCCCCTCTCAGCTGTCTGACGCACCACTCAGCTGTACCGAGGCTCCTCTATCTCTCTCAAACTTTATATATCCCTGGTTCATACATACACATATCTTGCTCACGCTACATAGACCCATATAACACTCTCCGCCCTTGTTCTCTCTCTATGTGACACGCAACCCCTAGGTACCATAATCCCTCACTCCATCATAGGCATAAGCACTTGCTCTCCTAAGTATGACTATCTCTCACTAGCCATCGGCAACACACATATTGTCTCCTTCCATCCATACGTCTATCTCGATATCTCTCGGGGTATCTTCTATCACGCACACACCTTGTCACTCGATCTCCCACCCATGTAGTCCCAAAACGATCTCCAGGGGATCTCTGAGTCACAAACCACATACTACCATGTCTACATTTTCTCCATACGTCTCTCTCGACCTCTCTCCCTTTTTTGTCAAACCTCTCTTGGCTACGTGCTAGGGGTCTTTCTCTCTTGGTTGCATACAACCACATACTACCTCCTCACCTCGCTTCCGCTATCGAAGATGCATGTGTGATATGTTTGCATAAGACACACATGCTTTTTCTCTACTTTATCATGTGTTGTCCATGTCTCTTCCACACACGCACACACACTTTTTTCACTCACTCTTTCTATTTCACACACACACACTCTCTATTTCTCTCTAGTTAGGGACTCTCTCACATCCATAAGCATATGGATGTTTTGAAAAGTCAAACCTCAGAAAAGTTTGACCAGGTATATGTGGAGAAAAACATTTACATCCGGAACGATCATTAGATTCATCACAACATGTACTTACTTCATACTATCATTTATCTTTGGTATTGTAGATATAAGTAATTTCTTTATAAACTTGGTCAAAGTTTCAAAAGTTTGACTTTAAAAAAAATATAGGCACTACATTATCGAACAGAGGGAGTAGCTCTTTCTCTCTACTATCTCTCATGGGCCTCCCCTCTCACTCGAACTCTATACCGAGGGATAATATGGACACTGTGTCAGCGTATAGCTCCGTATATTGTTTAGTTGATGGGTCAACCAGTCCACATGCTGCCTTGTCAGCTCGTGTTCTCAATCTTTGTGTGCTGGCCCATGTGGCAATGAGTGAAAATAAGTAAACGAGAGGCCCATCTGACATGCGGTGAAGTAAACAAATATGAAACCACTCGGGGTAGCACTCCGCCCGCCAGTAAATTGAGGGCACACCTCTTCCACGTGAAGGACGCACTCACGCACACTTCACCACTGCGCGGCGGCATGCACCGAAGGACATACTCGCGCACACCCAGCACACAATATACACCAGCACACATGTACACCGGTGTCGCCGCCGGCTGAGATGGACGGCGAGGAATCCTACAAGCGGAGGTGGCTTGAGCCGAAGCCGCATCCGGCGAGCCCGGACTTCATCAGCAGCCTCCCCGACGACATGCTGCTTGATACGTCTCCAACGTATCTATAACTAGATGATTCCCCGCACGTTGCTGCGGGAATGTATGGATAAACTTTGATGATCATGTAAAATGATAATTTTGATGATCAGATTACTCTTTCAGTCACATGGAATAATGTTATGAGTTAATGGGGAAAGAGCAAATTACTTTTCACTCTTTAGTACAGTTCTATGTGTAGGTGCTACTGCTAACAACGGGAATCCTGCACCAACCAAAGTTTGGAAGTACACAATCAAAGACTTGGCCGTTAGATACTTTCCAAATGCACCAGGTCTCCAAATAGCAATTTCCATGACAAATAGTTTGTTGATCTATTCATTAACAATCTCTCTCTTGAATAGTTTTTGTTGCCTTTTCTCCATTAGCATTGCAAGCCAAATGAAAAATCCAAGAAAAATACAGCTATATTCCTTGACATGAGAACTTGAGCCGGCAGAAGATTTCCAAAGCAAATTGAAATGGAATAAAATATCCCTCAACTTTAAATATGCCCGCCAAAAGACTAAGACACGCCATGGAATCAGGAGCCCTGCGGGATTAGTAACAATAGATGTCAATAAGGAAGCTCATGGTTTTACAAAATAGCAATAGATATATTTTTGGATGAATAGATCAACAAAAAGATAAAAAGCAATAGATATATTAGTATTCCAAACAAAAAGATTGATCGCACGACAGTTATGACATGGGAGGAAAATAGACAGATGCATCAAGTAGCAGAATGGGGCAAGAACACAACCCACTTTATTTGTGCATGTATTCTCAGCATAGATGAATTATACAGTTAGAAGAAAAATATACCACCATGAGATGGTACATAAAAGATCCTTTGCCAGACCATAAGTAAAAGGCAACAAAATTTTAAGTCGGAGAAATAAACATGGTCACAAAGCTGATGGCACCTAGATTGGTAATGTCCTAGTTCTCTACAGTATTTCATGAAGATTTTGCCCCACCTTACTCACATAAGAAGGGAACATTACTTGTAGATGCCGAATAATTTTAAAGCAGCCGAAAGATGAAGATTTGAGCACCCAGTCCACTGCTCCTTTGACAAATTTTGGGTCATTCCCACAATCAAATTGACCAAAAAATAGAATAATCCAATGAGTCTAGACCACCAACAAAAATGAAATCATGTACATTTTATAGAAATGTACATATGAATATAGCAACAAACTTCAATGAATTGATATACTGAACCCTTTACAACTGGTGATGCACAAATATTGAACTATACATAACTGGTGATTGTTTGCTAGATTTAGGTGGAAATTATCACCATGAAGGTCAAGATAATGGGAATGAAGAAAGCATTGCGAATGAAAAATCAGAATATGATTTGGAATCGCATACGCTCAAAAGAACTCTACAATGTTGTAAAAATAAAACCGTGTTTGAGTTATGAAGTTTCCTTAGAGGAAAACAAAACATATCTTACCATCATATTGCAGCGATGAAGTATTTTTCAAGCATAAAAAACCATTGGTTGTCAATGATATATCCACACATGGTGTTAAACGACAAAACATTGATGCACTTTTAATATGTAATCCATGTCTTGATCTGTTGGGATGGCAATATAGATCTCAAAGTTTGTTCGTACAGTGACGAAACGTGAGTTGTATGACATCAACTTCACAGATTTATATATTTTATTTTTCAAATGGAAGTTGTCATGTGGCCAAAGCACCCAGCCAACTTCATTAAAAAGAGAACGGATCTGTGATGACACTGAAATAATCATATATGGATCAGTAATCCTATAATTATGATACAACACATGTGCTTTTGAGACCAATATAATGCAAGAGGAAACGTCAGATTAACTTTGCATGAACTGGCTGGCATGACACAATTTTGAAGCAAAGGTGCAGACACCAACCTGATGCTGAAGACTATGGGAGCGATGGCGCTCCACTATCTGAAGGGGAATTTCTGCGAGAGCACAGAAAGTTGCCGAGAGGCGGTAGCCTCGTCACTTCTGGGCGGCAGTGAGGGAGGTGGTGGATGGCATCCTTTAGGAGGCAGAGTCGTCGACGTGGCCGTGGTTGGGTGCCTCAAGTCTGCAGCGTGGGAGTCCTGCACCGGATCTTCCTCTCTGTCTCCCCTTACTCCGCCACCCCCACCAATCTGTTGGGGAACGTTGCAGAAAATTAAAAAATTTCCTACGGTTTCACCAAGATCCATCTATGAGTTCATCTAAGCAACGAGTCATGGGAGAGAGATTGCATCTACATACCACTTTGTAGATCGCGCGGAAGCGTTCAAAAGAACGGGGTTGAAGTAGTCGTTCTCGTCGTGATCCTATCACCGGAGATCCTAGCGTCGAACGGACGACACCTCCGCGTTCAACACATGTACGGTCAGCGTGACGTCTCCTCCGTCTTGATCCAGCAAGGGGGAAGGAGAGGTTGATGATGAAAGCTCCAGCAGCAGCACAACGGCGTGGTGGTGGTGGAACAGCAGCACTCCGACAGGGCTTCGCCAAGCGCGTGACGAAGGAGGAAGAGGTGTAGCAGGGGGAGGGAGGCGCCAGAACTTCAGGGTGCGGTTGCCCCTCCCCCCTCCCTTTAAATAGGCCCCCAGGGGGGGCGCCGGCCCTGGGAGATCCAATCTCCCAAGGGGGCGGCGGCCAAGGGGGGTGGAGTACCCCCCAAGCCAATTGGGGCGCCCCCCCACCCTAGGGTTTCAACCCTAGGCGCAGGGGGTGGGCCAAGGGGGGCGCACCAGCCCACTATGGGCTGGTTCCCCTCCCCACTTCGGCCCTTGGGGCCCTCCGGGATGGGTGGCCCCACCCGGTGGACCACCGGGACCCTTCTGGTGGTCCCGGTACAATACCGGGTGACCCCGAAACTTTCCCGATGGCCGAAATACCACTTCCTATATAGTTTTCTTTACCTCCGGACCATTTTGGAACTCCTCGTGACATTAGGGATCTCATCCGGGACTCCGAACAACATTCAATATCCTGCATACTCATATTCATACAACCCTAGCATCACCGAACCTTAAGTGTGTAGACCCTACGGGTTCGGGAGACACGTAGACATGACCGAGACGGCTCTCGGGCAACAACCAACAGCGGGATCTGGATACCCATGTTGGTTCCCACATGCTCCTCGATGATCTCATCGGATGAACCACGATGTCGAAGATTCGAACAACCCCGTATACAGTTCCCTTTGTCAATTGGTACGTTACTTGCCCGAGACTCGATCGTCGGTATCCCAATACCTCGTTCAGTCCCGTTACCGGCAAGTCACTTTATTCGTACCGTAATGCATGATCCCGTGACCAAACACTTGGTCACTTTGAGCTCATTATCATGATGCATTACCGAGTGGGCCCAGAGATACCTCTCCATCATACGGAGTGACAAATCCCAGTCTTGAGCCGTGTCAACCCAACAGATACTTTTGGAGATACCTGTAGTGCACCTTTATAGTCACCCAGTTACGTTGTGACATTTGGTACACCCAAAGCACTCCTACGGTATCCGGGAGTTACACGATCTCATGGTCTAAGGAAGAGATACTTGACATTTGAAAAAGCTCTAGCAAAACGAACTACACGATCTTGTGCTATGCTTAGGATTGGGTCTTATCCATCACATCATTCTCCTAATGATGTGATTCCCTTGTCAATGACATCTAATGTCCATAGTCAGGAAACCATGACTATCTGTTGACCAACGAGCTAGTCAACTAGAGGCTCACTACGGACATGTTATGGTCTATGTATTCACACATGTATTATGATTTCCGGATAATACAGTTATAGCATGAATAAAAGACAATTATCATGAACAAGGAAATATAATAATAACCCTTTTATTATTGCCTCTAGGGCATATTTCCAAGAGTCTCCCACTTGCACTAGAGTCAATAATCTAGCTACATTGTGATGAATCGAACACCCATAGAGTTCTGGTGTTGATCATGTTTTGCTCGCGAGAGAGGTTTAGTCAATGGATCTGCGACATTCAGATCCGTATGTACTTTGCAAATATCTATGTCTCCATCTTGAACGTTTTCACGGATGGAGTTGAAACGACGCTTGATGTGCCTGGTCTTCTTGTGAAACCTGGGCTCCTTGGCAAGGGCAATAGCTCCAGTGTTGTCACAGAAGAGTTTGATCGACCCCGACGCATTGGGTATGACTCCTAGGTCGGTGATGAACTCCTTCACCCATATTGCTTCATGCGCTGCCTCCGAGGCTGCCATGTACTCCGCTTCACATGTAGATCCCGCCACAACGCTCTGCTTGCAGCTGCACCAGCTTACTACTCCACCATTCAACATATACACGTATCCGGTTTGTGACTTAGAGTCATCCAGATCTGTGTCGAAGCTAGCGTCGACGTAACCCTTTACGACGAGCTCTTCGTCACCTCCATAAACGAGAAACATGTCCTTCGTCCTTTTCAGGTACTTTAGGATATTCTTGACCGCTGTCCAGTGTTCCTTGCCGGGATTACTTTGCTACCTTCCTACCAAACTTACGGCAAGGTTTACATCAGGTCTGGTACACAGCATGGCATACATAATAGATCCTATGGCTGAAGCATAGGGGATGACACTCATCTCTTCTTTATCTTTTGCCGTGGTCGGGCATTGAGCCGAGCTCAATCTCACACCTTGTAATACAGGCAAGAACCCCTTCTTGGACTGATCCATTTTGAACTTCTTCAAAATCTTATCAAGGTATGTGCTTTGTGAAAGACCTATGAGGCGTCTCGATCTATCTCTATAGATCTTGATGCCTAATATATAAACAGCTTCTCCAAGGTCTTTCATTAAAAAACACTTATTCAAGTAGGCCTTAATGCTGTTCAAGAATTCTATATCATTTCCCATCAAAAGTATGTCATCTACATATAATATGAGAAATGCTACAGAGCTCCCACTCGCTTTCTTGTAAACGCAGGCTTCTCCATAAGTCTGCGAAAACCCAAACGCTTTGATCATCTCATCAAAGCGAATGTTCCAACTCCGAGATGCTTGCACCAGCCCATAAATGGATCGCTGGAGCTTGCTTACTTTGTTAGCATTCTTAGGATCAACAAAACCCTCTGGCTGCATCATATACAGTTCTTCCTTAAGATGCCCGTTAAGGAATGCCGTTTTGACGTCCATCTGCCATATCTCATATCATAGTATGCGACAATTGCTAACATGATTCGGACGGACTTAAGCTTCGCTACGGGAGAGAAAGTCTCATCGTAGTCAATCCCTTGAACTTGCCGATAACCCTTAGCGACAAGTCGAGCTTTATAGATGGTGATATTACCATCCGCGTCCGTCTTCTTCTTAAAGATCCATTTGTTTTCTATCACTTGCCGATCATCGGGCAAGTCAGTCAAAGTCCATACTTTGTTTTCATACATGGATTCTATCTCGGATTTCATGGCTTCTAGCCATTTGTTGGAATCTGGGCCCGCCATTGCTTCTTCATAGTTCGAAGGTTCACCGTTGTCTAACAACATGATTTCCAAGACAGGGTTGCCGTACCACTCTGGTGCGGAACGTGTCCTTGTGGACCTACGAAGTTCAGTAGCAACTTGATCCGAAGTACCTTGATCATCATCATTATTTTCCTCTTCAGTTGGTGTAGGCATCACAGGAACATTTTCCTGAGCTGCACTACTATCCCGTTCAAGAGGTAGTACTTCATCGAGTTCTACCTTCCTCCCACTTACTTCTTTCGAGAGAAACTCTTTTTCCAGAAAGGATCCGTTCTTGGCAACAAAGATCTTGCCTTCGGATCTTAAGTAGAAGGTATACCCAATGGTTTCTTTAGGGTATCCTATGAAGATGCATTTTTCCGACTTGGGTTCGAGCTTTTCAGGTTGAAGTTTCTTGACATAAGCATCGCATCCCCAAACTTTTAGAAACGACAGCTTAGGTTTCTTCCCAAACCATAATTCATACGGTGTCGTCTCAACGGATTTAGACGGTGCCCTATTTAAAGTGAATGTAGCTGTCTCTAGAGCGTATCCCCAAAATGATAGCGGTAAATCGGTAAGAGACATCATAGATCACACCATATCCAATAGAGTGCGATTACGACGTTCGGACACACCGTTACGCTGAGGTGTTCCAGGCGGCGTGATTTGTGAAACGATTCCACATTTTCTTAAGTGTGTACCAAATTCGTGACTTAAATATTCTCCTCCACGATCCGATCGTAAGAATTTTATCTTTCGGTCACGTTGATTCTCTACTTCATTCTGAAATTCCTTGAACTTTTCAAAGGTCTCAGACTTGTGTTTCATCAAGTAGACATACCCATATCTACTCAAGTCATCAGTGAGAGTGAGAACATAACGATATCCTCCGCGAGCCTCAAAGCTCATTGGACCACACACATCGGTATGTATGATTTCCAACAAGTTGGTTGCTCGCTCCATCGTTCTGGAGAACGGAGTCTTAGTCATTTTGCCCATGAGGCATGGTTCGCATGTGTCAAATGATTCATAATCGAGAGACCCTAAAAGTCCATCAGCATGGAGCTTCTTCATGCGCTTGACACCAATGTGACCAAGGCGGCAGTGCCACAAGTATGTGGGACTATCGTTATCAACTTTACATCTTTTGGTATTCACGCTATGAATATGTGTAACATTACGTTCGAGATTCATTAAGAATAAACCATTGACCATCGGGGCATGACCATAAAACATATCTCTCATATAAATAGAACAACCATTATTCTCGGATTTAAATGAGTAGCCATCATGTATCAAACGAGATCCAGAAACAATGTTCATGCTCAAACTTGGCACTAAATAACAATTGTTGAGGTTTAAAACTAATCCTGTAGGTAAATGTAGAGGTAGCATGCAGACGGTGATCACATCGACCTTGGAACCATTCCCGACGCGCATCGTCACCTCGTCCTTTGCCAGTCTCCGCTTATTCCGCAGCTCCTGCTGTGAGTTACAAATGTGAGCAACGGCACCGGTATCAAATACCCAGGAGTTACTACGAGTACTGGTGAGGTACACATCAATTACATGTATATCAAATATACCTTTAGTGTTGCCGGCCTTCTTGTCTGCTAAGTATTTTGGGCAGTTCCGCTTCCAGTGACCCTTCCCCTTGCAATAAAAGCACTCAGTTTCAGGCTTGAGTCCATTCTTTGACTTCTTCCCAGCAACTGGCTTACCGGGCGCGGCAACATCTTTGCCGTCCTTCTTGAAGTTCTTCTTACCCTTGCCCTTATTGAACTTAGTGGTCTTATTGACCACGAACACTTGATGTTCTTTCTTGATTTCAACCTCTGTTGACTTCAGCATTGAAAATACTTCAGGAATGGTCTTTGCCGTCCCCTGCATATTGTAGTTCATTACAAAGCTCTTGTAGCTTGGTGGGAGCGACTGAAGGATTTTGTCAATGACCGCCTCATCCGGGAGGTTAATGTCCAGCTGGGACAGGCGGTTGTGCAACCCAGACATTTTGAGTATATGCTCACTGACAGAACTATTTTCCTCCATCTTACAACTATAGAACTTGTCGGAGACTTCATATCTCTCGACCCGGGCATGAGCTTGGAAAACTAGTTTCAGCTCCTCAAACATCTCATATGCTCCGTGTTGCTCAAAACGCTTTTGGAGCCCCGGTTCTAAGCTGTAAAGCATGCCGCACTGAACGAGGGAGTAATCATCAGCACGAGACTGCCAAGCATTCATAATGTCTTGGTTCTCTGGGACGGGTGCATCACCTAGCGGTCCTTCTAGGACATATTGTTTCCTGGCTGCTGTGAGGATGATCCTCAGGTTCCGGACCCAGTCCGAATAGTTGCTGCCATCATCTTTCAGCTTGGTTTTCTCTAGGAACGCGTTGAAGTTCATGTTGACATGAGTGTTGGCCATTTGATCTACAAGACATATTTTGCAAAAGTTTTAGACTAAGTTCATGATAATTAAGTTCATCTAATCAAATTATTTAATGAACTCCCACTCAGATTAGACATCCCTCTAGTCATCTAAGTGTTACACGATCCGAGTCGACTAGGCCGTGTCCGATCATCACGTGAGACGGACTAGTCATCATCGGTGAACATCTCCATGTTGATCGTATCTTCTATACGACTCATGTTCGACCTTTTGGTCTCTTGTGTTCCGAGGCCATGTCTGTACATGCTAGGCTCGTCAAGTTAACCCTAAGTGTTCTGCATGTGTAAATCTGTCTTACACCCGTTGTATGTGAACGTAAGGATCTATCACACCCGATCATCACGTGGTGCTTCGAAACAACGAACTTTAGCAACGGTGCATAGTTAGGGGGAACACTTTCTTGAAATTATTATAAGGGATCATCTTATTTACTACCGCCGTTCTAAGTAAACAAGATGCATAAAACATAATAAACATCACATGCAATTATATAGTAGTGACATGATATGGCCAATATCATACAACTCCTTCGATCTCCATCTTCGGGGCTCCATGATCATCTTTGTCACCGGCATGACACCATGATCTCCATCATCATGATCTCCATCATTGTGTCTTCATGAAGTTGTCACGCCAACGACTACTTCTACTTCTATGGCTAACGCGTTTCGTAATAAAGTAAAGTAATTTACATGGCGTTCTTCAATGACATGCAGGTCATACAAAAAATAAAGACAACTCCTATGGCTCCTGCCGGTTGTCATACTCATCGACATGCAAGTCGTGATTCCTATTACAAGAACATGATCTCATACATCACAATATGTCATTCATCATTCATCACAACTTCTGGCCATATCACATCACATGACAATTGCTGCAAAAACAAGTTAGACGTCCTCTAATTGTTGTTGCATCTTTTACGTGGCTGCAATTGGGTTCTAGCAAGAACGTTTTCTTACCTACGAATAACCACAACGTGATCTTGTCAACTTCTATTTACCCTTCATAAGGACCCTTTTCATCGAATCCGCTCCAACTAAAGTGGGAGAGACAGACACCCGCCAGCCACCTTATGCAACTAGTGCATGTCAGTCGGTGGAACCGGTCTCATGTAAGCGTATGTGTAAGGTTGGTCCGGGCCGCTTCATCCCACAATACCACTGAAGCAAGATAAGACTAGTAGCGGCAAGCAAGTTGACAAGATCTACGCCCACAACCAAATTGTGTTCTACTCGTGCAATAGAGAACTACGCATAGACCTAGCTCATGATGCCACTGTTGGGGAACGTTGCAGAAAATTAAAAAATTTCCTACGATTTCACCAAGATACATCTATGAGTTCATCTAAGCAACGAGTCATGGGAGAGAGATTGCATCTACATACCACTTTCTAGATCGCGCGGAAGCGTTCAAAAGAACGGGGTTGAAGTAGTCGTTCTCGTCGTGATCCTATCACCGGAGATCCTAGCGCCGAACAGACGGCACCTCCGCGTTCAACACACGTCCGATCAGCGTGACGTCTCCTCCGTCTTGATCCAGCAAGGGGGAAGGAGAGGTTGATGATGAAAGATCCAGCAGCAGCACAACCGCGTGGTGGTGGTTGAACAGCAGCACTCCGGCAGGGCTTCGCCAAGCGCGTGACGGAGGAGGAAGAGGTGTAGCAGGGGGAGGGAGGCACCAGAACTTCAGGGTGCGGCTGCCCCCTCCCCCCTCCCTTTATATAGGGCCCCGGGGGGGGGGGCGCCGGCCCTGGGAGATCCAATCTCCCAAGGGGGCGGTGGCCAAGGGGGGTGGAGTACCCCCCAAGCCAAGTGGGGCGCCCCCCCCCACCCTAGGGTTTCAACCCTAGGCGCAGGGGGTGGGCCAAGGGGGGCGCACCAGCCCACTATGGGCTGGTTCCCCTCCCCACTTCGGCCCTTGGGGCCCTCCGGGATGGGTGGCCCCACCCGGTGGACCCCCGGGACCCTTCCGGTGGTCCCGGTACAATACCGGGTGACCCCGAAACTTTCCCGATGGCCGAAATACCACTTCCTATATAGTTTTCTTTACATCTGGACCATTCCGGAACTCCTCGTGACGTCCGGGATCTCATCCGGGACTCCAAACAACATTCGGTATGCTGCATACTCATATTCATACAACCCTAGCGTCACCGAACCTTAAGTGTGTATACCCTACGGGTTCGGGAGACACGTAGACATGACCGAGACGGCTCTCGGGCAATAACCAACAGCGGGATCTGGATACCCATGTTGGTTCCCACATGCTCCTCGATGATCTCATCGGATGAACCACGATGTCGAGGATTCGAACAACCCCGTATACAATTCCCTTTGTCAATCGGTACGTTACTTGCCCGAGACTCGATCGTCGGTATCCCAATACCTCGTTCAGTCCCGTTACTGGCAAGTCACTTTACTCGTACCGTAATGCATGATCCTGTGACCAAACACTTGGTCACTTTGAGCTCATTATGATGATGCATTACCGAGTGGGCCCAGAGATACCTCTCTGTCATACAGAGTGACAAATCCCAGTCTCGATCCGTGTCAACCCAACATACACTTTTGGAGATACCTGTAGTGCACCTTTATAGTCACCCAGTTACATTGTGACGTTTGGTACACCCAAAGCACTCCTACGGTATCCGGGAGTTACACGATCTCATGGTTTAAGGAATAGATACTTGACATTTGAAAAAGCTCTAGCAAAACGAACTACACGATCTTGTGCTATGCTTAGGATTGGGTCTTATCCATCACATCATTCTCCTAATGATGTGATCCCGTTGTCAATGACATCTAATGTCCATAGTCAGGAAACCATGACTATCTGTTGACCAACGAGCTAGTCAACTAGAGGCTCACTAAGGACATGTTATGGTCTATGTATTCACACGTGTATTACGATTTCCGGATAATACAGTTATAGCATGAATAAAAGACAATTATCATGAACAAGGAAATATAATAATAACCCTTTTATTATTGCCTCTAGGGCATATTTCCAACACCCTCACCATCTCTCCCAGATCAGATCGAGCCGCAGGTGAGGCGGCGGCCAGATTGATGACGCGATGGAGGTGGCTCCGTCGAGGTCTTCGCGCGCCAAGAGAAGGAGAGGAGGAGGCGCCATGGGGTGCCTCTGCTCGCTTGCATGGAAGAATGCCGAAGCAGTTGGCTGCAGGGCATCGATGGTGCATGGGTGGCATCGTCTGTTCTACTGCTAGGAAGAGGAAGGGATAAGAGATCCATTGGTGGGCTTCTCTTGGGCTTCTCTTTATTGCTTATTACTCTGCCTCATCTGTTACAGAAGCCCAAAGAGGCATGCTTCGGCGGCTACCAGCATGATTTTGTTAAGCCTAAAACAAATGACAACACGGCTTGTTGAATTTTTTGCTGATGTGGCAAGCTGGCAAGTGAAGATAAATAAGAGTTATTGATGATGTGGCAAGGCTGCTGAGTTGGATAACTTGCATGTTTAGAGAAATAGGGTAGTGGGGATGAACTATTTAGGTATTATAGATTTATGAAGTATTCATGCCATGTTTACAATAGTTTATATGATTTTGGTATGATTCGATTAGAACTAACCCGGACTGACGTTGTTTTCAGCAGAACTACTGTGGTGTTGTTTTTGTGCAGAAATAAAAGTTCTCGGAATGCAATGAAAATCAACGGAGAATTTTTCTGGAAAATATAAAAAATACTGGAACAAAGAGTTACCGAAGGGGAGTCCCATGGGCCCCACGAGGGTGGAGGGCGTGCCCACCCCCCTGGGGCGCGTCCCCCTACCTCGTGGACTCTGCGTGAGTCCCCCCTGACTTTTTCTCGATGCCAACCTCTCCTATAAATACCCAAACCTCTAGAAAATAACCTAGATTGGAAGCTCCACCGCCGCAAGCCTCTGTAGCCACGAGAAATCAATCTAGGCCCTCTTTGGCACCCTGCCGAAGGGGGCCATCATCATCGGAGGCCATGGGGAAGGATCTCGGAGGGGCCTTCATCGCCATGGAGGCCAAGGACCAGAGGGAGAACCTCTCCCCATCCAGGGGGGAGGCCATGTAGGAGGAAGCACAAGGGGGAGAACCAATCCTCTCTCTCGGTGGCGCCGGAGTGCCACCGGGAGGGGAATCATCGCCGCGGTGATAGTCTTCATCAACATCACCATCATCATCACCATCCTCATCTCTTTTACGCGGTCCACTCTCCCGCACCCCACTGCAATCCCTACTTGAACATGGTGCTTTATGCCACATATTATGATACAATGATGTGTTGCCATCCTATGATGTTTTGAGTAGATATCCCTTGTCTTTGGGTTGTTTGATGGTCTAGATTGGTATGAGTTGTATGTTTTATTTTGGTGTTGTCCTATTGTGCCCTCCGTGTCGCGCAAGCGTGAGGGATTCCCACTGTAGGGTGTTGCAATATGTTCATGATTCGCTTATAGTGGGTTACTGTAGGGTTGTTGCGTATGGGATAAAGGGGACTTGATATGTTAATGCTATGGTTGGGTTTTACCTTAATGATCTTTAGTAGTTGCGGATGCTTGCTAGAGTTCCAATCATAAGTGCATATGATCCAAGAAGATAAAGTATGTTAGCTTATGCCTCTCCCTCATATGAAATTGCAATGATGACCACCGGTCTTGTTAACAATTTCCTAGGATAATTCCGCACACCGACCCATCATTATTCCACACTCGCTATTTATAATATTTAGTAATATATTCTAACTTTATGATAACAACACCTACTTTTATATTTTAGCTCTCCGATATCATACAAAGTTATCCTCTTCATACCCACAACATAGTTTTATTTCTCGTTTCTAGTTGGAAGCAAACGTTTGGTGTACGTAGAGTCGTATCAGTGGCAGATAGGACTTGAGAGAATATTGATCTTACCTTTAGCTCCTTGTGGGTTCGACACTTCATACTTATGACTTCCACCTTTGGTAATTCCTACGATGATGCGCTGCACTTGGGGATTATCACTGCTCATCATCATCGGCCTCCTCCCCACCAAATCTACCGTGTGGACCACCCTGCTCTCCCGGCGGTGGCGCCGCCTGTAGCGCCACGTCCCCCTCAACCTCAACGTGGACAGCTGCCTCTGTGACAGGGATTGCAAACGCATGGCCGCAGTCTCCTAGATCCTTTCATCGCACCCTGGGCCAGCCAGACGCCTTGACATCTGCATGTTCAGTACCAGCTCCAAGGTCCAAGCCAAGTTCGATGAGTGGTTCTTATCCCCTGCCCTAGATCAGCTAGAGGAGCTCAGGTCTGAAGCTGGACGATGTTGCTCTCCGCCATCGTCCGCGCTCCGCCTCATGCCAACGCTGTGCCGCACCAGCTTCAGCTCGTGCTATTTTCCCTAGATTAATGTCGTGCCCGCCCTTCTTCTCCCTCAACTCAAGCAGCTCGACCTCTTCGACGTTGGCATCTCGAAGAAGCCTATGGAGCACCTGCTCTGCAGCTATACTACACTCGAGTACCTTTGTCTTCGGCAGATCCACGGTTTCGTTAGCCTCCACATCGCCTCAATGAATCTCCGATGGATTTATGTGTGTTGCTGGCCCCGCAACAAGACATCAGTTGGGAAGAGATCACTTCGACTGTTCCATGTTATGGTCATTGAGAATGCGCCTCTCCTTGAGAGATTGCTCGTATCTAATCTAGAAGGTCCAACAAAAATCAGGGTCATTGACACGCCGAAATTGACAGTGTTGTTATACTCGTCTGCCAAATTCTACGAACTCTTTATTGGATCCGTAATCGTTCATGTACAACACTCTTCTTATCCGTCTTTCTGAAATTCACATTTTTAAATTTCTCCTTGATGTATTTATGACTGTCATCCAGAAAATGATTCCCACAAGCTTGACCCAGTCTGTGCGCACGGTGAATATTTTAGCAATAAAATCTATCGGCCTAAATCTGGATCAAGTTGTTCGATTCCTTACATGTTTTCCGTGCACGGAGAAGCTACTCATCGAGGTGAAACTTCTTTCCTAGTATTAGTAAACGGTAATCACAATGTAGGTCAATTTTTTTTGTAATTTTCCCAAATTACAATCACAAGTGTAGTGTTCAAAACTGCATCTACGCACTGCACAAAAAGAAATGTTTTTAGTATTTTTTCTCACGTGATCACCTGCATCATTTTTTTGTTGTACTACTAGTATCCTAGGCTAGTCATAGTGGCAAGTAACTTAGACTAGTAACTCTATAGTCACCCTAGGAGCAAGTGCTACCTCCTTCCTGGCTTACTCTTCATATTTTATAGTATCAAAATTTGACCATAGATTTAAATGACAAAATGTTAATGCATGTCACTAAAAACTATATCGTTGGATTCATATTTGAACATAATTTCAAATAGTATAATTTTTTGTGACATGCATTGGCATTTTCTTAGTTAAATCTATGGTCAAAATTTTACAATAAATGCGAGGAAGTACAAAAGTGGGCTATAACGGCCCTCCCCTATGTAGGCCAAAACATGTGTCGAAATCACTTGTGATGCATTTCACATCGATGCCCCTCCATTGCTCACCTGGTGCTTGATACGTCTCCGTCGTATCTATAATTTTTGATTGTTCCATGCCAATATGCTACAACTTTTACATACATTTGGCAACTTTTTATACTATTTTTGGGACTAACATATTGATCCAGTGCCCAGTGCCAGTTGCTGTTTGTTGCATGTTTTTTGTTTCGCAGAAAATCCATATCAAACAGATTCCAAACGTGATAAAAGCTTACAGATTTTTTTTTGGAATATATGTGATTTTTCGGAAAAACAATCAACGAGACGATACCCAAGGAGTCCACGAGACAGGGGGCGCGCCCGTGAACCTCGTGGCCACTCTGTATGGCGGTTGGGGGCCTTCTTTCGCCGCAAGAAAGCTAATATCCGGATAGAAATCATGTTAAAGTTTTAGCCCAATCGGAGTTAAGGATCTTTTGGAATTTAAGAAACGGTGAAAGGCCAGAATCTGGGAATGCAGAAATAGAAGGAAACAGAGAGAGAGAGAGAGAGATCCAATCTCAGAGGGGCTCTCGCTCCTCCACCGCCATGGAGGCCATGTACCAAAGTGGAAACCCTTCTCCCACCTAGGGGGAAGGTCAAGGAAGAAGAAGGAGGGGGCTCTATCCCCCTCTCTCCCGATGGCGCTGGAACGCTGCCGGGGCCATCATTGTGACGGAGATCTACACCAACAACTTCATCGCCGTCATCACCAACTCTCTCCCCCTCTATGCAGCGGTGTAACACCTCTTCTCCCCGTTGTATTCTCTACTTGAACATGGTGCTCAATGATATATATTATTTCCCAATGATGTATGGCTATCCTATGATGTTTGAGTAGATCCATTTTGTCCTATGGGTTGATTGATGATCGTGATTGGTTTGAGTTGCATGTTTTATGATTGGTGCTGTCCTATGGTGCTCTCCATGCCGCGCAAGCATGAGGGATCCCCTCTATAGGGTTTGCAATATGTTCATGATTTTCTTATGGTGGGTGGCGTGAGTGACAGAAGCACAGACCCGAGTAAGTAGGTTGTTTGCGTATGGGAATAAAGATGACTTGATACTTTAATGCTATGGTTGGGTTTTACCTCAATGATCTTTAATTGTTATGGATGTTTGCTAGAGTTCCAATCATAAGTGCATATGATCCAAGAAGAGAAAGTATGTTAGCTTATGCATCTCCCTCATATAAAATTGCAATAATGATTACCGGTCTAGTTATCGATGGCCTAGGGACAAATAACTTTCTCGTGACAAAAAGCTCTCTACTAAAACTAACTTAGTTGTGTCTTTATCTAAAAAACACCTAATTTTTATTTACGTGCTCTTTATTATATTGCAAACCTATCTATCACACCTACAAAGCACTTCTAGTTTCATACTTGTTCTAGGTAAAGCGAACGTTAAGCGTGGGTAAAGTTGTATCGGTGGTCGATATAACTTGAGGGAATATTTGTTCTACCTTTAGCTCCTCGTTGGTTTCGACACTCTTACTTATCGAAAGAGGCTACAACTGATCCCCTATACTTGTGGGTGTCAGTGCCCCAATCTGGACCACCTACTTTGCTCCGGTGCCAAATTAACTCACGCAATGAAAAAACACTTACGTGGGAGAGGGAGAGGACTGAGGCAAAAAACACTTGTTTGGGAGAGTGAGAGGCTGGTGTAGTTGGTTTGATTGATTTGTTTATACATGTGGGTCTATGTGCATAGCGGTGCCAACTCTCTCACATCGCTAGAGCGGTGCCAAAATCTTTTTATTTGACATCGATGCGTATTATGTGGCAATATTTTTGAGAAATATGGCATCAGCCACATGGTGGAAGGCAACAAATGCCCAAGCTCTTCGCGTGCTCCTAGGTAAATGAGAGGAAAGAGAAATAGAGAGAGAGAGAGAGAGAGAGAGAGAGAGAGAGAGAAAAGTATCACTAGCCAGCCAACCCTATCTTATGCCTTGTTTAAAAAAACTATCATATGAGCGAATGATATTGGTACCTCTTGATGACACGACAATATTATACAGCCAGCTGCTCTAATATGTTCTCTTCTTCTGCAGATAAAAAAAGACCCGAAAGTGAAAAATATGCTGCACTATAACAATCTTATCGAATTCCTTGATCTCCATCTTACAGAAATTGATTTGATCGACTACCGAGGTAGCACATCTGAGATTAAATTGGACCGGTTCTTTGTTATGGAGGCAAGTGTGCTCAAGTTAATGAGATTTGGCGTTCTCTGGCGCAACAACGAATGGTGTGCTAATCACCGCAAGCATCTAAGCCTAAATGACAAAGTCTCTGTAGAAGCTGAATTTGTTTTTGAAACATCAAGTCGCCAGAGACTCAAAGAGTTATTTGCCCATTACTGACTTGTCAGGGCAGTGGATTTTAGTTTGTACGATAATGCTGCATCCACCTAAAGTAATGAAAGTTCTTACGTAAACTTCCTAATAATTCCCTCTTTGTAGGTGCAGCATTACTCCTAACATTTGTAATATCAGTTTGAAACTTGTAATACTGCCGTGTCCTATTCATGCGTTTTCAAAATCCTGCGAATCAAAGAGATCCTGAGTTGGTGATGATAGTGTGCCTTCCATATTTCAGCAATAGCTGTCTGATCTAGATCTGACGCATACAAAGGAAACTTCTGCAATTTTGCAAAAAGATGCCCGCACTTGTTCCCTATTTACAAACAACTCCTTGTCTCTCGCAATCAGCCTTATATCCTCCCTACCACATATAGAAGGCCATGAAACAATCTGGTGCGACGACCGCTACCGGCGCCATCCACCCCCAGTCTTTGGTGTTTCGTTCAATGCACGGGCATCTTACTCATATAAGAAAAGAGTAAAGATGCTCGTGGCAATGCACATCGAACACGGCTAGTTGTAAGCATGCTAGCTCTACAGCATGATGATAGTGACTTCACACGGTGAGGCTGACTTTGGTATGCCGAACACAGCGCCTA
Source organism: Triticum dicoccoides (assembly GCF_002162155.2). Classification (NCBI taxonomy): domain Eukaryota; kingdom Viridiplantae; phylum Streptophyta; class Magnoliopsida; order Poales; family Poaceae; genus Triticum; species Triticum dicoccoides. The sequence continues at coordinate 696,215,113 of NC_041389.1, read as the reverse complement.
CACTCAGGTGTCATCTCTAGCGCAGGGTCTTGTCACTTCACTGTGAGGAGTACATTGACCAATGGGTAGTACAGCACTAGTACTACATTGGTAGTACTACTACTAGTCTAGCAGCACCGTCTGGATTTAGTAGTACTACCACGTCCGTCTGGATTTAGTATTTTACTAGCAATATCTAGTAATGCATGTCACAAAAAATATACTACTCCCTCTGTAAATAAATCCAATGAGTATTGTTTTATTCGGTTTTGAACATAGTTCCCGATGCATTGGTCAACTTCTTTCATTTAAGTGGTTTGCCTAGGTTCACGTGCTTGGCATTGGTTCTTCCTGGGTCACCAAAGTGCTCTCTCTCCTCCTTAATTACTGCACTATGTCATTTTTTGCCTATGTGGCTTGCTTAGCACCTGTCCACCATGGAGTACATGCATTAACATTTTATTAGTTACTAAATCAAAGGTCAAAACTTTGCGCAAAATGCAAAGGGGACCAATAAACCACTGAACATCAAAGTTCTCTCGTTTTGCCCCAACTTGGTCTCGGTGAGATGACTATACTGCACCGGCATGGAGGAAGGGCTGAGGAGTAGATGGCCAACACACACGTGAATGCAACGCAGTCTGCACTTCTCATATAAAGGCTCCCCGCCAGTCCAATCTACGAAATCCCACGCACCTACGCACCCTAACCAAGGGCAAGAGTGATCACTCCAATTGCAAGATCAGTTGACTAGAAGCTAGACCCATTGAGGCAGTGAGCGCGAGCATCAGCCGGCTGTGCCAAGTGGTCCACGACGCCGGCTTGAGGCCTGGCACCGAGGAACATCTCCAGGTCGTGCTTGAGGCCGCCAGGGCGAGAGGCCTCTTGGACAACCGCTTCATCTCCTTGTTCGATGAGGTCATCCTCGACTTCCTCGACAAGTTCACCATTGTCAAGAAGCTCGTTGACGACCTTGACGTATGCCTCCACCCACGCGCCCAGGCTCTACGACGCTCGCCACCCTCAACGTCCTGTATGGTGACAACCTCTTCGACGCACTAGTGGCCCATGTGACTGCCCGCCGTCGCGGTGGAGAATGTCCACCTCAAGGTCGCGCTCGCCGCGCAGCGCCTGGCGCAGCAAGACACCACCAACATAATCTCCCACATCTACGCGCAAATCATCCACAAGGACTAGTACATGCAAAAGGAGGACGATAGGATGCTGGCCTTCTTGGAGCGTAGGGCAACCTTGGACGACATTGTTCAGAAGCATGGTGAGCTCTCCACCAACGCCGCTACTCCTCACACGTCGGTTGGTGACCCGACGCACTAGGGCATGAGGATGTCGTTGATGAATCCGTATGTATTTTTATCTTTTCGTCAAATCCATGTAGTAGTATATTGTACTACTAGTAATTATCTTACCTTCGCATCAACTTCATAATTTTCGTACGTACTCCATGCATGAACCATGCCAGAACCAAACTTCTTTACTCAAGGGAAAATCATTATTTCTATCTATTGGTCTCGCCATGGAACAGAACCAAATTTTACAAGTTACAAGTTGGAAAGGAAAAGCCTGTCGTGTTCGCGTCGCACCCCCACACGGTTGGTCCGACACGCCGCTCAAGGGGGAATGCGTGTTGTGTTGCATTTTCACTTACAAGTGGGACCGCAGCTGAGCAAACCGACTGTCGGCAAACCCCCACCCCGCCCACCACGCGATGGCTGAGAAAGCAGGAGGGAGAAGAGATGGTTATAGCATGAACTCCAAGAAAATTGGTGTCAGATGGGACTCGTGTGGGTGGCGTGTGCCATACTACTAGACGTGAATGCTAGTTATGGCCCATGCCACCTGATACGTCTCCATCGTATCTAGTTTTCCGTGACGCCCGAATAATTAGGCTACAGTAATCCCGTGTTAACGATGCCATGTCACCTCGGTTACTGTTGCTAACCTCGCGTTAGATCGAAACTGATTCGAAATCAAATTCAAAATCAATCAAAATAAATAAATAAAAGTTTTCAAATTTTAAAACTAAAATGTTCAGAGTGAACCAAATATTGTATAGGTAATTATGGTGGAGAAGCCACACCTTTATAAAATGTTTTAATACTATAAGATGAATAAAACAACAGCAAAAACAATTTTGTTAAATACCTTTTGTAATAAATAAAATGTCAAACTAATTTATTTGAGGACTAGACTTCTTGTGACTATGGACTAGGTTGAAATACTAATTTAGATACTAAGTGTATATTTTACTAAAACTAAAATAATAGGAAACAAAACTAAAACAGAAAAGGTAAAGTAAATAAAAAAGTAAAAACAAAACAAAATAGG
>NC_041389.1:696198445-696212504 GCF_002162155.2 Triticum dicoccoides | reverse complement strand
CATGTGGCCCATACACCCCCCACCAGGTCGCCTTCCCCTCCACTGTGCGAGCGACCGCGCGCGCATGTCGCCGCCGAACCACCTCGCCGGCCATGCCGCTACAGGCGCCACGGGGAGGATAAGGGTAGCCCCGACGCCTCGGGCTCCCTCCCCACTCGCCCACTAGCCCCCTCTCCCCCTCGTCGCTCTCTCCCTCGCTCTCCAGATCCCCTCCCCTCCTCAACCGACGCCGCCGTCGCCATGGATGTGCCGTAGCCGCGGCCACCGGCCACCCCGCGCCTCGCCAGCACGTCCACGAGACGCGCCGTCATCGGCTACACCCTCTGCACCAACTGGAGCGAGAAGGGAGCCACCACCGCGAGCCCGACGACCCCTTCTTCCTCCTGCGGCCGTCTTCGTCTCCAGCGCCGATTCGCCGCCGTTGGTCCTCCCTCGAGCCCGCTTTGCACATCTGCAGGAGCGCTGTGAGCTCCTCTCCTTCTGCCCTCACTCTCTGCTCATCCCCGCGCTCGTAGCCGTCGACCACGTCATGGCCGTACTCGTCGCCGTAGAGGACCTCGCCGCCGTCACCACCGTAGCCCGAGCTCATGTCCGACCTCGTAGACGAGCTCCTGGAGCTCGTGCGAGTCCAACGAGACCCCTAGCGTGCCTTCCCGTCCCATGCAGCGCCGTATCCGACGATGCCCGAAGTCCGGCGTCCGCTGCGGTGCTCGCCGCCGTCACCTCCATCCAGCTCCGGCCTCGTAACCACTCCGGTTGGACGCAGCATCTTCTCCCTGGTCGAACGCGCCCGCTCGCGGCCATTTTGGCCGCCGAACGGCGAATCCTGAAGCACAGCCGCACCCTCCGCCACGGATTTGGTCGCCGGAGCTTGCTCCGGCACCACCGCTGAGGTGGCACACCTGGGGCCACCCCCTAGGTCACTGCCCGTGGGCCCCCTGGACCCAGTTGACCACTTTGACCATGGTCAACTATGCTGACTGGGCACTTAGTGCCACTGACGTGCGGGTCCCACTTCTTAATCCTCTAATTAAAACATTTTAATAACTAAAACTAATTAGTTTAGTTAATTAGACACTGACAGGTGGGCCTAGTAGTTTTACTAACTAAATTTAGATTAGTTTGAACTCTGTTTAACCCACTGTCTATGACAGGTGGGTCCCCCATGTCAGTTTGACCAGTCAACCGGACAGTTGACTCCTGAAGTCACTCATACATCATGCTGACATCATTTTCCTTTTCTGTTAATATAAATAATTCCTGAAAATGTTTAAACCTTTAGAAATTCATAGAATTTAAACCGTAACTCCGATGAAAATGTTTTCTATATGAAAGTTGCTCAGAAAAATCCAACGAATCTTGATACGCAGTCCGTTCATCTGTCACATGCCCCTAGCATGCTGAACATGGAACTTTACCCCTCCGGTCATGTGTCTGACACAGGCCCGGAACCGGGAAAACATTCCCGGTTGACTTCCCCCCTCGCCGGTATCGGGTAGCACCGCGTTAGGACATGTCTAGCTCTGCATGTTGTCCTGTTATGTTATGTTTGATTTATATTTACTGTTTCTCCCCCCCCCCTCTTCTCTCCAGTAGACCCCGAGACCGATGCTGCCCCTATGATCGACTACGTCACCGACGACCCCTCTCTCTTGCCAGAGCAATCAAGCAAGCCCCCCCCTTGATCACCAGATATCGCCTATTCTCCTCTATACTGCTTGCATTAGAGTAGTGTAACATGTTACTGCTTTCCGTTAATCCTATTCCGATGCATAGCCTGACATTGTTGCTACATCTGTTGATACCTTACCTGCAATCCTAAATACTTAGTATAGGATGCTAGTTTATCATCATTGGCCCTACATTCTTGTCAGTCTGCCTTGCTATACTATTGGGCCGTGGTCACTCGGGAGGTGATCACGGGTTTATGCTATACATACATACATACTATACAGATGGTGACTAAAGTCGGGTCAGCTCGATGAGTACCCGCAAGTGATTCTGATGAGGGGGATGAAAGGACAGGTGGTTCCATCCCGGTAAAGGTGGGCCTGGGTTCCCGACGGCCCCCGACTGTTACTTTGTGGCGGAGCGATAGGGCAGGTTGAGACCACCTAGGAGACAGGTGGGCCTGGCCGTATTCGGCGTTCGCGGATACTTAACACGCTTAACGAGATCTTGGTATTTGATCTGAGTCTGGCCATTTGGTCTATACGCACTAACCATCTATGCGGGAGTAGTTATGGGTATCCCGGCGTCGTGGTATCAGCCGAAGCCTTCGTGACGTCAGCGACTGAGTGGCGCGCGCCGGATTGGAACGTAAGCTTGCTCTTGTATTAAGGGGGCTAGTTCTACTTCCGGCCGCGTTCGCAACGTGCAGGTGTGCAAAGGGCGATGGGCCCAGACCCCTGCGCGCATAGGAGTTAGACCGGCGTGCTGACCTCTCTGTTGTGCCTAGGTGGGGCTGCGACGTGTTGATCTTCCGAGGCCGGGCATGACCCAGGAAAGTGTGTCCGGCCAAATGGGATCGAGCGTGTTGGGTTATGTGGTGCACCCCTGCAGGGAAGTTAATCTATTCGAATAGCCGTGATCTTCGGTAACAGGACGACTTGGAGTTGTACCTTGACCTTATGACAACTAGAACCGGATACTTAATAAAACACACCCTTCCAAGTTCCACAGACAACCCGGTGATCGCTTTTCCACAGGGCGACGAGGGGAGGATCGCCGGGTAGGATTATGCTATGCGATGCTACTAGAGATGCTACTTGGAGATGCTACATGGAGATGCTACTTGGAGGACTTCAATCTACTCTCTTCTACATGCTGCAAGACGGAGGCTGCCAGAAACATAGTCTTCGATAGGACTAGCTATCCCCCTCTTATTCTGGCATTCTACAGTTCAGTCCACCGATATTGCCTGGGATCCTCCTAACTACTCCTGGTCGTCGTTAGCGGGCTGCACGTAGTAGTAGGCACCTCCGGTGTAGTAGGAGTCGTCGTCGACGGTGGCGTCTGGCTCCTGGACTCCAGCATCTGGTTGCGACAACCAGAAAGAAAGGAAAGGGGGAAAAGGGGGGAGAAAGCAACCGTGAGTACTCATCCAAAGTACTCGCAAGCAAGGAACTACACTACATATGCATGGGTATATGTGTAAAGAGGGAATATCGGTGGACTGAACTCTAGAATGCCAGAATAAGAGGGGGATAGCTAGTCCTATCGAAGACTACGCTTCTGGCAGCCTCCGTCTTGCAGCATGTAGAAGAGAGTAGATTGAAGTCCTCCAAGTAGCATCTCCAAGTAGCATCTCCAAGTAGCATCTCCAGTAGCATCGCATAGCATAATCCTACCCGGCGATCCTCCCCTCGTCGCCCTGTGGAAAAGCGATCACCGGGTTGTCTGTGGAACTTGGAAGGGTGTGTTTTATTAAGTATCCGGTTCTAGTTGTCATAAGGTCAAGGTACAACTCCAAGTCGTCCTGTTACCGAAGATCACGGCTATTCAAATAGATTAACTTCCCTGCAGGGGTGCACCACATAACCCAACACGCTCGATCCCATTTGGCCGGACACACTTTCCTGGGTCATGCCCGACCTCGGAAGATCAACACGTCGCAGCCCCACCTAGGCACAACAGAGAGGTCAGCACGCCGGTCTAACTCCTATGCGCGCAGGGGTCTGGGCCCATCGCCCTTTGCACACCTGCACGTTGCGAACGCGGTCGGAAGCAGAACTAGCCCCCTTAATACAAGAGCAAGCTTACGTTCCAATCCGGCGCGCGCCACTCAGTCGCTGACGTCACGAAGGCTTCGGCTGATACCACGACGCCGGGATACCCATAACTACTCCCGCGTAGATGGTTAGTGCGTATAGACCAAATGGCCAGACTCAGATCAAATACCAAGATCTCGTTAAGCGTGTTAAGTATCCGCGAATGCCGAACAGGGCCAGGCCCACCTGTCTCCTAGGTGGTCTCAACCTGCCCTGTCGCTCCGCCACAAAGTAACAGTCGGGGGCCGTCGGGAACCCAGGCCCACCTCTACCAGGATGGAGCCACCTGTCCTTTCATCCCCCGCATCAGAATCACTTGCGGGTACTCATCGAGCTGACCCGACTTTAGTCACCATCTGTATAGTATGTATGTATGTATGTATGTATGTATGTATAGCATAAACCCGTGATCACCTCCCGAGTGACCACGGCCCAATAGTATAGCAAGGCAGACTGACAAGAATGTAGGGCCAATGATGATAAACTAGCATCCTATACTAAGTATTTAGGATTGCAGGTAAGGTATCAACAGATGTAGCAACAATGTCAGGCTATGCATCGGAATAGGATTAATGGAAAGCAGTAACATGTTACACTACTCTAATGCAAGCAGTATAGAGGAGAATAGGCGATATCTGGTGATCAAGGGGGGGGGGGCTTGCCTGATTGCTCTGGCAAGAGAGAGGGGTCATCAGTGACGTAGTCGATCATAGGGGCAGCATCGGTCTCGGGGTCTACCGGAGAGAAGAGGGGGGAGAAACAGTAAATATAAAGCAAACATAACATAACAGGACAACATGCAGAGCTAGACGTGTTCTAACGCGGTGCTACCCGATACCGGCGAGGGGGAAGTCAACCGGGAATGTTTTCCCGGTTCCGGGCCTGTGTCAGACACATGACCGGAGGGGGAAAGTTCCATGTTCAGCATGCTAGGGGCATGTGACAGATAAACGGACTGCGTATCAAGATTCGTTGGATTTTTCTGAGCAACTTTCATATAGAAAATATTTTCATCGGAGTTACGATTTAAATTCTATGAATTTCTAAAGGTTTAAACATTTTCAGGAATTATTTATATTAACAGAAAAGGAAAATGATGTCAGCATGATGTATGAGTGACTTCAGGAGTCAACTGTCCGGTTGACTGGTCAAACTGACATGGGGGACCCACCTGTCATAGACAGTGGGTTAAACAGAGTTCAAACTAATCTAAATTTAGTTAGTAAAACTACTGGGCCCACCTGTGTCTAATTAACTAAACTAATTAGTTTTAGTTATTAAAATGTTTTAATTAGAGGATTAAGAAGTGGGACCCGCACGTCAGTGGCACTAAGTGCCCAGTCAGCATAGTTGACCACGGTCAAAGTGGTCAACTGGGTCCAGGGGGCCCACGGGCAGTGACCTAGGGGGTGGCCCCAGGTGTGCCACCTCAGCGGTGGTGCCGGAGCTAGCTCCAGCAACCAAATCCGCGGCGGAGGGCGCGGCCGTGCGTCGGGATTCGCCGTCCGGCGGCCAAAATGGCCGCGGGCGGGCGCGTTCGACCGGGGAGAAGATGCTGCTTCCAACCGGAGTGGTTACGAGCCCGGAGCTGGATGGAGGTGACGGCGGCGAGCACCGCAGCGGACGCTGGACTTCGGGCAGCATCGGATACGGTGCTGCATGGCACGGGGAGGCACGCTAGGGGTCTCGTTGGACTCGCACGAGCTCCAGGAGCTCGTCTACGAGGTCAGACGTGAGCTCGGGCTACGGTGGTGACGGTGGCGATCTCGTCTACGGCGACGAGTACGGCCATGACGTGGTCGGCGGCTACGAGCGCAGGGATGAGCAGAGAGTGAGGGGAGAAGGAGAGGAGCTCCGAGCGCTCCTGCAGATGTGCAAAGCGGGCTCGGGGGAGGACCAACGGCGGCGAATCGGCGCTGGAGACGAAGACGGCCGTAGGAGGAAGAAGGGGTCGTCGGGCTCGCGGTGGTGGCTCCCTTCTCGCTCCAGTTGGTGCAGAGGGTGTAGCTGATGACGGCGCGTCTCGTGGACGTGCTGGCGAGGCGCGGGGTGGCCGGTGGCCGCGGCTACGGCACATCCATGGCGACGGCGGCGTCGGTTGAGGAGGGGAGGGGATCTGGAGAGCGAGGGAGAGAGCGACGAGGGGGAGAGGGGGCAAGTGGGCGTGTGGGGTGGGAGCCCGAGGCGTCGGGGCTGCCCTTATCCTCCCCGCGGTGCCTGTAGCGGCATGGCCGGCAAGGTGGTTCGGCGGCGACGTGCGCGCGCGGTCGCTCGCACAGTGGAGGGGCAGGCGACCTGGTGGGGGGTGTATGGGCCACATGGCCTGTTGGGCTGCCAGGTGGGCTGAGGTCGAGGGGGGGCGCGGTGGCCAGCTGGGCCAGTCGGCCCAATTGAGGGGGGGCCTTTTTTTCCTATTTTGTTTTGTTTTTACTTTTTATTTACTTTACCTTTTATGTTTTAGTTTTGTTTCCTATTATTTTAGTTTTAGTAAAATATACACTTAGTATCTAAATTAGTATTTCAACCTAGTCCATAGTCACAAGAAGTCTAGTCCTCAAATAAATTAGTTTGACATTTTATTTATTACAAAAGGTATTTAACAAAATTGTTTTTGCTGTTGTTTTATTCATCTTATAGTATTTAAACATTTTATAAAGGTGTGGCTTCTCCACCATAATTACCTATACAATATTTGGTTCACTCTGAACATTTTAGTTTTAAAATTTGAAAACTTTTATTTATTTATTTTAATTGATTTTGAATTTGATTTCGAATCAGTTTCGATCTAACGTGAGGTTAGCAATAGTAACCGAGGTGACATGGCATCGTTAACACGGGATTACTGTAGCCTAATTATCCGGGCGTCACAATTCTCCTCCACTGCAAGAAATCTCGTCCCGAGATTTAAGAGGGGTGTAAGGGGGAAAGTTTTGGTTACGAAATTCTAGCGAGTGTTCCCACACTTGGTTGCTCTTCTCAAAGAGGTCGATCCATTATGTTGATGTCTTCGTTTCTCTGCTTCAAGTCACCATGATCAAGTTGTCATCCTTTCTTCGGGATCTCCATCGTCCTACGAACGCGACCAAGGGAAAAAAAACTTCAGAAGAACGCATCTCCACAAAGCTGGGCATCTGACAGTGAACTCAATGGGAAATACACAAGGTACCCCACGAGTTGTTTTTCAGTGAATTCATTGAGTGCAATATACGCTGGTACCAAAGTTTCAAATGGGTAGGCAATCATTCAATGACTAGACAGAAGCTGGAATGGGGGTTTGAACAACGAGAATAACATGGTGTTTGATCCCAGGATGAATAATGGTATAGCATTTAGCTCGTGAATCACACACAAAGCCAGGTGCAAAGGATACATTAGAATCCGGGTTGTGAAGAAGAGTCAGGTTTCGATCCAGTGGATCTGTGGGTTATGGGCCCACCATGTGGGTTGAAAGTAGGAAATATGGTGACATCTTGCACAGCCGTGACAGGGAGGCATGTCAGTAGATAGCTTGTTAGCTATGTCGGCAACAATGTCGGTACCAAGGACGAGGAACAAAGAGAAACCATTTTCCTGCTCGTTGAACGAGGCAAACCAATTGGCAAAGTTCTCACCCATTGATGGTTACCGGAATGTCATCAACAATAGTAACAGGGTCCTACGGACAGAGTGGCACAACAAGGTGCTTACCTAAGCAGAGAACTATCTCTGCTCAGTTAAGTCAGATTACAGGAAAGGTTAAGCAAAAGAATGGAAAGGAAAACGTGATTATCAGATTAAACATACCAAAGGAAAGAAAAATTGTGATACACACAATTATTAGGATTATATCCTTCTCATGGGCAAGCAGAACATGGCATATAGGGTAGGAGAGCAAGTACCCAACCATTCAGATAAAGAGGCAATGATTCATCAAGATGTTACCCATACAATGGTGTTTGGATAACTGACCAAGAAACATTTAACATCGCGCCTCCAATGTTCTTTTTGGTGAGCGGGGTATCATAGTCATGCTTCGAGGTAGCAATGATATGGTGTTTCAATCAAGGGTCTGACTTTGGATACACAAATGATCCATCAGGAGCAACTTATAAAATAAGTTTTACAGTTTCCTCCAGGAAGAATGGTTATCCTTGCAAAAGAAATTATAATGATAGGTCCTCCAGCTGGGGGGGTGCTAGGCATGACATCATATTACCGGATCATCAAAGGACCAACATCATAACTCCTGGAAAGTTGTCCCAACCATCATATCTGACCGAGATTCAGATCCGGTTGGTGTCATGATACCTCAGACTCGGGATGTCCGAGAAGAAAAGGTGCAACACAAATTCGATGAAATGACATTGCAAGATTCTCAAGAAATGAACTATGGGAGCGGGTTCCTGAAACAATAGTTCATCATTACACCAAGGAGGGGATGAGGAGGTGGCTGATGGACTCAGCAAAAATTCATTGAGATTTCCAAACGGATGGATTTCCAAAATAATGTGAACAAGAAGATGACACTTGTCAGATCAAATGATATAAGGAAGTATGCTCGAGGAAAACATACACAATTAAATATTGGTTGAAAGGGGCACCCGAAATATGGGCTGGGTTGCACGACCAACGTCGGAATGGAAATTTAGCAACCAGCACACTACATTGGAATTATTGTCCATTAACTCTGAAGTAGCAAGGTTGCTAGATATATTAAATTCTCATAACAGAGTTCACTCAACACGGGGACCAAGAGAAGAATTATGATGGTGAGAAGCAACACTGTATCCAGAATTCCTTAAGAGGTGGTGAAACTCTCACGGCATTCTTGACATAACAGATGGTAATACTCCAATGTAAAGAAGAACAATTGCTGGATAGCAAGGAACTCAAGGTATAACACAAAACAACAACAAGCTTGTGTTGGAGGAAAGGTAGTAGAGTGGTCGATGAACACTCTAATCATCAAGGGCAAGGATTGTCTTTCTCATCCTGAATTGCATTGATATCCTGGAAGAGCTCAGAATGCTGATGATGAGCACGACACACTTGTCGAGAGAATTCATGAAGATGTAATCAATTGGCGATGACAACAAGTCAAAGGAATGATGAAGCAAAAGGTTATTGGAGCCACGGGTACGTCACAAACTCTAAACCAAGTTTGTTGTTCAAGGCAAAATGACAAGATGAGGAAAATCGATGTAAGCTCAGCTCATCGTCGAAAATTGTGCTTCGAGAAGAAGGACCAGGTAGCACAGTTAAAATCAACACGAATAGATATAGCAGAGCAGGCTAGGAATGACATGATCGGGTACAAACTCGTACTTAAAGAAGATTACTGAAGAGATGATGAACCGTAGTGCGGACTCCGTTCAGTTATCGGTGTCTTTTGAGTGTTTAATAACTCAGAGCTCGTGAAAAATTGGAATCCGTGAGAATGTAGTACTTGATGAAGAACTCATAAGAGGTTATGCAGTTCCATGATAATCTCGAGATACCAGGGGGTTACTCGACGACAGATCAAAGTAGAGGTTGGGCTGGGGAATTACTCTGCAGAAGACAAGTGCTTATACTTGCACGAGAAATGGTATTTAAAGGAGAACATGGTCAGAAACCACAATCATAAATGATCGAACCACGGATACAAGATGAACCTATAACAAGGGGGTAATTTGTTTTTTACGAGTAGCTTCCATGATAAGTTATACATCGTGTCCATGGGCATGAACGCAAGGTTCAAGGTCGACTCCCACTTGTTCAATGTATAACCTTCCATTCACTTCTCGCTTTGATAAAGGCATTAGTGTTGAGAGTTTTACCTGGTGAAATACCAGATGAGTATGACTCGTGAAAACTTTCGAGTTCACACATATTAAGGAAGACATAAGTTCAACCCATCAGGGTATCGTGGAAACATATACCACAAGTTTCAAGAGTAAATATCACCAGCTCGAAAGCAGAGCATGGTTGGCCAAATCAGAGAATAGGATTTACTAATGACATTTTGTATCCTGGAAGAATTCACAAGGCGATTAAATATAAGGGACATTGTAAAATAATCATCCAACAAAGGATCTGATGGTCCATAGCGGAGCTGATGTGAGCATCGGCACACAACTAGTTGAAGAAATAATGCAAAGGCATCAAATTATAGAACATCTGAATGATTCGATTCTTAGGTATCAAAGGAATTACGATTTCCAAATCAAAGAATCAGAAGCGGACGCTCTGATCAAGGGTGGATAAGTTCAATAGACCTAAGGGTACAATTGACGGCAAATAGATTGGTCGAGAGCAAGCTCATGTTCGAAAGACGTTTGAGCCGGAAATATAATTTAAAAAGATCAACTAATGATTGCGTGCATTCGCACTCATGTTGAATCAATAGGATCAAAATCACGGTGTCTAAGGATACCAACGAATATTGCCAGACATATGGAAAGCATCCATAATGCAAGCAGACAAGTATTGCAGAGCAATAAGCTACTGAGGAATTTTGGAGGATCGTATAGTATTTCAGGACTATTGTGAAACACATGAACAAATGGGGATGAGCGGATACTCGATAAGGGCGAGAAATTATTCGTAGGAGTATTCAGGTGGCAAGGAACTGCAAGGCAGTAGGCACAAAATATTCTCGAAACAATAGAGGGGATTTCAGGGTATCTTGTTATAACAAGATCGACTGGGAATAAAAGTAAGAACGGAAAGTGTATGCAATTATCCATAGGGATATTTCGGTGGTAGGGAATTGCAAAGCCGATGAGCACAAGGGTCTCGGGGAAAAATCGAGGGATATCCTCAGAATCTTCTGACGAAGCAGGTGATCTTCCAGAATGAGGGCTCTCCGGGAGAAATAGTTACGAGAACCTAGCGTTAGAGTTAGCAAAATCATTTAAACCGAATAGAAGAGAGATTAGAGTCCTAGAGTAAAGGTCGAGGAGTAAAAGATCCTAATACCACCCAATGGCGACGTGCGCCCATGGGCCGCACAGCCATGTTAGTAACAGTTTTGCAATGACTAGACTCAACTTCGGCCAAGGAGTTTGGAAGGGGGATTCCTACAGGCAGTCGGCTCTAATACCAACTTGTGACACCCCCGATTCAATCGTACACTAATCATGCACGCAAATGTGTACAATCAAGATCAAGGACTCACGGGAAGATATCACAACACAACTCTAAAACATAAATAAGTCATACAAGCATCATAATACAAGCCAGGGGCCTCGAGGGCTCGAATACAAGTGCTCGATCATAGATGAGTCAGCGGAAGCAACAATATCTGAGTACAGACATAAGTTAAACAAGTTTTCCTTAAGAAGGCTAGCACAAATTGGGATACAGATCGAAAGAGGCGTAGGCCTCCTGCCTGGGATCCTCCTAACTACTCCTGGTCGTCGTTAGCGGGCTGCACGTAGTAGTAGGCACCTCCGGTGTAGTAGGAGTCGTCGTCGACGGTGGCGTCTGGCTCCTGGACTCCAGCATCTGGTTGCGACAACCAGAAAGAGAGGAAAGGGGGAAAAGGGGGGGAGAAAGCAAGCGTGAGTACTCATCCAAAGTACTCGCAAGCAAGGAACTACACTACATATGCATGGGTATATGTGTAAAGAGGCAATATCGGTGGACTGAACTGTAGAATGCCAGAATAAGAGGGGGATAGCTAGTCCTATCGAAGACAACGCTTCTGGCAGCCTCTGTCTTGCAGCATGTAGAAGAGAGTAGATTGAAGTCCTCCAAGTAGCATCTCCAAGTAGCATCTCCAAGTAGCATCTCCAGTAGCATCGCATAGCATAATCCTACCCGGCGATCCTCCCCTCGTCGCCCTGTGGAAAAGCGATCACCGGGTTGTCTGTGGAACTTGGAAGGGTGTGTTTTATTAAGTATCCGGTTCTAGTTGTCATAATGTTAAGGTACAACTCCAAGTCGTCCTGTTACCGAAGATCACGGCTATTCGAATAGATTAACTTCCCTGCAGGGGTGCACCACATAACCCAACACGCTCGATCCCATTTGGCCGGACACACTTTCCTGGGTCATGCCCGGCCTCGGAAGATCAACACGTCGCAGCCCCACCTAGGCACAACAGAGAGGTCAGCACGCCGGTCTAACTCCTATGTGCGCAGGGGTCTGGGCCCATCGCCCTTTGCACACCTGCACGTTGCGAACGCGGCCAGAAGTAGAACTAGCCCCCTTAATACAAGAGCAAGCTTACGTTCCAATCCGGCGCGCGCCACTCAGTCGCTGATGTCATGAAGGCTTCGGCTGATACCATGACGCCGGGATACCCATAACTACTCCCGCGTAGATGGTTAGTGCGTATAGACCAAATGGCCAGACTCAGATCAAATACCAAGATCTCGTTAAGCGTGTTAAGTATCCGCGAACGCCGAACAGGGCCAGGCCCACCTGTCTCCTAGGTGGTCTCAACCTGCCCTGTCGCTCCGCCACAAAGTAACAGTCGGGGGCCGTCGGGAACCCAGGCCCACCTCTACCGGGATGGAGCCACCTGTCCTTTCATCCCCCGCATCAGAATCACTTGCGGGTACTCATCGAGCTGACCCGACTTTAGTCACCATTTGTATAGTATGTATGTATGTATGTATGTATAGCATAAACCCGTGATCACCTCCCGAGTGACCACGGCCCAATAGTATAGCAAGGCAGACTGACAAGAATGTAGGGCCAATGATGATAAACTAGCATCCTATACTAAGTATTTAGGATTGCAGGTAAGGTATCAACAGATGTAGCAACAATGTCAGGCTATGCATCGGAATAGGATTAACGGAAAGCAGTAACATGTTACACTACTCTAATGCAAGCAGTATAGAGGAGAATAGGCGATATCTGGTGATCAAGGGGGGGGGCTTGCCTGATTGCTCTGGCAAGAGAGAGGGGTCATCGGTGACGTAGTCGATCATAGGGGCAGCATCGGTCTCGGGGTCTACCGGAGAGAAGAGGGGGGAGAAACAGTAAATATAAAGCAAACATAACATAACAGGACAACATGCAGAGCTAGACGTGTTCTAACGCGGTGCTACCCGATACCGGCGAGGGGGGAAGTCAACCGGGAATGTTTTCCCGGTTCCGGGCCTGTGTCAGACACATGACCGGAGGGGGAAAGTTCCATGTTCAGCATGCTAGGGGCATGTGACAGATAAACGGACTGCGTATCAAGATTCGTTGGATTTTTCTGAGCAACTTTCATATAGAAAACATTTTCATCGGAGTTACGGTTTAAATTCTATGAATTTCTAAAGGTTTAAACATTTTCAGGAATTATTTATATTAACAGAAAAGGAAAATGATGTCAGCATGACGTATGAGTGACTTCAAGAGTCAACTGTCCGGTTGGCTGGTCAAACTGACATGGGGGACCCACCTGTCATAGACAGTGGGTTAAACAGAGTTCAAACTAATCTAAATTTAGTTAGTAAAACTACTGGGCCCACCTGTGTCTAATTAATTAAACTAATTAGTTTTAGTTATTAAAATGTTTTAATTAGAGGATTAAGAAGTGGGACCCGCATGCCAGTGGCACTAAGTGCCCAGTCAGCATAGTTGACCACGGTCAAAGTGGTCAACTGGGTCCAGGGGGCCCACGGGCAGTGACCTAGGGGGTGGCCCCAGGTGTGCCACTTCAGCGGTGGTGCCGGAGCTAGCTCCAGCAACCAAATCCGCGGCGGAGGGCGTGGCCGTGCGTCGGGATTCGCCGTCCGGCGGCCAAAATGGCCGCGGGCGGGCGCGTTCGACCGGGGAGAAGATGCTGCTTCCAACCGGAGTGGTTACGAGGCCGGAGCTGGATGGAGGTGACGGCGGCGAGCACCGCAGCGGACGCCGGACTTCGGGCAGCATCGGGTACGGCGCTGCATGGCACGGGAAGGCGCGCTAGGGGTCTCGTTGGACTCGCACGAGCTCCAGGAGCTCGTCTACGAGGTCAGACGTGAGCTCGGGCTACGGTGGTGACGGCGGCGATCTCGTCTACGGCGACGAGTACGGCCATGACGTGGTCGGCGGCTACGAGCGCAGGGATGAGCAGAGAGTGAGGGGAGAAGGAGAGGAGCTCAGAGCGCTCCTGCAGATGTGCAAAGCGGGCTAGGGGGAGGACCAACGGCGGCGAATCGGCGCTGGAGACGAAGACGGCCGCAAGAGGAAGAAGGGGTCGTCGGGCTCGCGGTGGTGGCTCCCTTCTTGCTCCAGTTGGTGCAGAGGGTGTAGCCGATGACGGCGCGTCTCGTGGACGTGCTGGCGAGGCGCGGGGTGGGCGGGGGCCGCGGCTACGGCACATCCATGGCGACGGCGGCGTC
>NC_041389.1:696155060-696198166 GCF_002162155.2 Triticum dicoccoides | reverse complement strand
TGCCCTTATCCTCCCCGCGGCGCCTGTAGCGGCATGGCCGGCAAGGTGGTTCGGCGGCGGCGTGCGCGCGCGGTCGCTCGCAGAGTGGAGGGGCAGGCGACCTGGTGGGGGGTGTATGGGCCACATGGCCTGTTGGGCTGCCAGGTGGGCTGAGGTCGAGGGGGGGCGCGGTGGCCAGCTGGGCCAGTCGGCCCAATTGAGGGGGGGCCTTTTTTCCTATTTTGTTTTGTTTTTACTTTTTATTTACTTTACCTTTTATGTTTTAGTTTTGTTTCCTATTATTTTAGTTTTAGTAAAATATACACTTAGTATCTAAATTAGTATTTCAACCTAGTCCATAGTCACAAGAAGTCTAGTCCTCAAATAAATTAGT
Organism: Triticum dicoccoides; assembly: GCF_002162155.2. Taxonomy (NCBI): domain Eukaryota; kingdom Viridiplantae; phylum Streptophyta; class Magnoliopsida; order Poales; family Poaceae; genus Triticum; species Triticum dicoccoides. Next base: position 696,197,793 of record NC_041389.1, on the reverse strand, counting down.
TTGACATTTTATTTATTACAAAAGGTATTTAACAAAATTGTTTTTGCTGTTGTTTTATTCATCTTATAGTATTTAAACATTTTATAAAGGTGTGGCTTCTCCACCATAATTACCTATACAATATTTGGTTCACTCTGAACATTTTAGTTTTAAAATTTGAAAACTTTTATTTATTTATTTTAATTGATTTTGAATTTGATTTCGAATCAGTTTCGATCTAACGTGAGGTTAGCAACAGTAACCGAGGTGACGTGGCATCGTTAACACGGGATTACTGTAGCCTAATTATCCGGGCGTCACAATTCTCCTCCACTACAAGAAATCTCGTCCCGAGATTTAAGAGGGGTGTAAGGGGGAAAGTTTTGGTTACGAAATTCTAGCGAGTGTTCCCACACTTGGTTGCTCTTCTCAAAGAGGTCGATCCATTATGTTGATGTCTTCGTTTCTCTGCTTCAAGTCACCATGACCAAGTTGTCATCCTTTCTTCGGGATCTCCATCGTCCTACGAACGCGACCAAGGGAAAAAAAACTTCGGAAGAACGCATCTCCACAAAGCTGGGCATCTGACAGTGAACTCAATGGGAAATACACAAGGTACCCCACGAGTTGTATTTCAGTGGATTCATTGAGTGCAATATACGCTGGTACCAAAGTTTCAAATGGGTAGGCAATCATTCGATGACTAGACAGAAGTTGGAATGGGGGTTTGAACAACGAGAATAACATGGTGTTTGATCCCAGGATGAATAATGGTATAGCATTTAGCTCGTGAATCACACACAAAGCCAGGTGCAAAGGATACATTAGAATCCGGGTTGTGAAGAAGAGTCAGGTTTCGATCCAGTGGATCTGTGGGTTATGGGCCCACCATGTGGGTTGAAAGTAGGAAATATGGTGACATCTTGCACAGCCGCGACAGGGAGGCATGTCAGTAGATAGCTTGTTAGCTATGTCGGCAACAATGTCGGTACCAAGGACGAGGAACAAAGAGAAACCATTTTCCTGCTCGTTGAACGAGGCAAACCAATTGGCAAAGTTCTCACCCATTGATGGTTACCGGAATGTCATCAACAATAGTAACAGGGTCTTACGGACAGAGTGGCACAACAAGGTGCTTACCTAAGCAGAGAATTATCTCTGCTCAGTTAAGTCAGATTACAGGAAAGGTTAAGCAAAAGAATGGAAAGGAAAACGTGATTATCAGATTAAACAGACCAAAGGAAAGAAAAATTGTGATACACACAATTATTAGGATTATATCCTTCTCATGGGCAAGCAGAACATGGCATATAGGGTAGGAGAGCAAGTACCCAACCATTCAGATAAAGAGGCAATGATTCATCAAGATGTTACCCATACAATGGTGTTTGGATAACTGACCAAGAAACATTTAACATCGCGCCTCCAATGTTCTTGTTGGTGAGCGGGGTATCATAGTCATGCTTCGAGGTAGCAATGATATGGTGTTTCAATCAAGGGTCTGACTTTGGATACACAAATGATCCATCAGGAGCAACTTATAAAATAAGTTTTACAGTTTCCTCCAGGAAGAATGGTTATCCTTGCAAAAGAAATTATAATGATAGGTCCTCCAGCTGGGGGGGTGCTAGGCATGACATCATATTACCGGATCATCAAAGGACCAACATCATAACTCCTGGAAAGTTGTCCCAACCATCATATCTGACCGAGATTCAGATCCGGTTGGTGTCATGATACCTCAGACTCGGGATGTCCGAGAAGAAAAGGTGCAACACAAATTCGATGAAATGACATTGCAAGATTCTCGAGAAATGAACTATGGGAGCGGGTTCCTGAAACAATAGTTCATCATTACACCAAGGAGGGGATGAGGAGGTGGCTGATGGACTCAGCAAAAATTCATTGAGATTTCCAAACGGATGGATTTCCACAATAATGTGAACAAGAAGATGACACTTGTCAGATCAAATGATATAAGGAAGTATGCTCGAGGAAAACATACACAATTAAATATTGGTTGAAAGGGGCACCCGAAATATGGGCTGGGTTGCACGACCAACGTCGGAATGGAAATTTAGCAACCAGCACAATACATTGGAATTATTGTCCATTAACTCTGAAGTAGCAAGGTTGCTAGATATATTAAATTCTCATAACAGAGTTCACTCAACACGGGGACCAAGAGAAGAATTATGATTGTGAGAAGCATCACTGTATCCAGAATTCCTTAAGAGGTGGTGAAACTCTCACGGCATTCTTGACATAACAGATGGTAATACTCCAATGTAAAGAAGAACAATTGCTGGATAGCAAGGAACTCAAGGTATAACACAAAACAACAACAAGTTTGTGTTGGAGGAAAGGTAGTAGAGTGGTCGATGAACACTCTAATCATCAAGGGCAAGGATTGTCTTTCTCATCCTGAATTGCATTGATATCCTGGAAGAGCTCAGAATGCTGATGATGAGCACGACACACTTGTCGAGAGAATTCATGAAGATGTAATCAATTGGCGATGACAACAAGTCAAAGGAATGATGAAGCAAAAGGTTATTGGAGCCACGGGTACGTCACAAACTCTAAACAAAGTTTGTTGTTCAAGGCAAAATGACAAGATGAGGAAAATCGATGTAAGCTCAGCTCATCATCGAAAATTGTGCTCCGAGAAGAAGGACCAGGTAGCACAGTTAAAATCAACACGAATAGATATAGCAGAGCAGGCTAGGAATGACATGATCGGGTACAAACTCGTACTTAAAGAAGATTACTGAAGAGATGATGAACCGTAGTGCGGACTCGGTTCAGTTATCGGTGTCTTTTGAGTGTTTAATAACTCAGAGCTCGTGAAAAATTGGAATCCGTGAGAATGTAGTACTTGATGAAGAACTCATAAGAGGTTATGCAGTTCCATGATAATCTCGAGATACCAGGGGGTTACTCGACGACAGATCAAAGTAGAGGTTGGGCTGGGGAATTACTCTGCAGAAGACAAGTGCTTATACTTGCACGAGAAATGGTATTTAAAGGAGAACATGGTCGGAAACCACAATCATAAATGATCGAACCACGGACACAAGATGAACCTATAACAAGGGGTAATTTGTTTTTTACGAGTAGCTTCCATGATAAGTTATACATCGTGTCCATGGGCATGAACGCAAGGTTCAAGGTCGACTCCCACTTGTTCAATGTATAACCTTCCATTCACTTCTCGCTTTGATAAAGGCATTAGTGTTGAGAGTTTTACCTGGTGAAATACCAGATGAGTATGACTCGTGAAAACTTTCGAGTTCACACATATTAAGGAAGACATAAGTTCAACCCATCAGGGTATTGTGGAAACATACACCACAAGTTTCAAGAGTAAATATCACCAGCTCGAAAGCAGAGCATGGTTGGCCAAATCAGAGAATAGGATTTACTAATGACATTTTGTATCCTGGAAGAATTCACAAGGCGATTAAATATAAGGGACATTGTAAAATAATCATCCAACAAAGGATCTGATGGTCCATAGCGGAGCTGATGTGAGCATCGGCACACAACTAGTTGAAGAAATAATGCAAAGGCATCAAATTATAGAACATCTGAATGATTCGATTCTTAGGTATCAAAGGAATTACGATTTCCAAATCAAAGAATCAGAAGCGGACGCTCTGATCAAGGGTGGATAAGTTCAATAGACCTAAGGGTACAATTGACGGCAAATAGATTGGTCGAGAGCAAGCTCATGTTCGAAAGACGTTTGAGCCGGAAATATAATTTAAAAAGATCAACTAATGATTGCGTGCATTCGCACTCATGTTGAATCAATAGGATCAAAATCACGGTGTCTAAGGATACCAACGAATATTGCCAGACATATGGAAAGCATCCATAATGCAAGCAGACAAGTATTGCAGAGCAATAAGCTACTGAGGAATTTTGGAGGATCGTATAGTATTTCAGGACTATTGTGAAACACATGAACAAATGGGGATGAGCGGATACTCGATAAGGGCGAGAAATTATTCGTAGGAGTATTCAGGTGGCAAGGAACTGCAAGGCAGTAGGCACAAAATATTCTCGAAACAATAGAGGGGATTTCAGGGTATCTTGTTATAACAAGATCGACTGGGAATAAAAGTAAGAACGGAAAGTGTATGCAATTATCCATAGGGATATTTCGGTGGTAGGGAATTGCAAAGCCGATGAGCACAAGGGTCTCGGGGAAAAATCGACGGATATCCTCATAATCTTCTGACGAAGCAGGTGATCTTCCGGAATGAGGGCTCTCCGGGAGAAATAGTTACGAGAACCTAGCGTTAGAGTTAGCAAAATCATTTAAACCGAATAGAAGAGAGATTAGAGTCCTAGAGTAAAGGTCGAGGAGTAAAAGATCCTAATACCACCCAATGGCGACGTGCGCCCATGGGCCGCACAGCCATCTTAGTAATAGTTTTGCAATGACTAGGCTCAACTTCGGCCAAGGAGTTTGGAAGGGGGATTCCTACAGGCAGTCGGCTCTAATACCAACTTGTGACGCCCCCGATTCAATCGTACACTAATCATGCACGCAAATGTGTACAATCAAGATCAGGGACTCACGGGAAGATATCACATCACAACTCTAAAACATAAATAAGTCATACAAGCATCATAATACAAGCCAGGGGCCTCGAGGGCTCGAATACAAGTGCTTGATCATAGATGAGTCAGCGGAAGCAACAATATCTGAGTACAGACATAAGTTAAACAAGTTTTCCTTAAGAAGGCTAGCACAAACTGGGATACAGATCGAAAGAGGCGCAGGCCTCCTGCCTGGGATCCTCCTAACTACTCCTGGTCGTCGTTAGCGGGATGCACGTAGTAGTAGGCACCTCCGGTGTAGTAGGAGTCGTCGTCGACGGTGGCGTCTGGCTCCTGGACTCCAGCATCTGGTTGCGACAACCAGAAAGAAAGGAAAGGGGGAAAAGGGGGGGAGAAAGCAAGCGTGAGTACTCATCCAAAGTACTCGCAAGCAAGGAACTACACTACATATGCATGGGTATATGTGTAAAGAGGCAATATCGGTGGACTGAACTGTAGAATGCCAGAATAAGAGGGGGATAGCTAGTCCTATCGAAGACAACGCTTTTGGCAGCCTCTGTCTTGCAGCATGTAGAAGAGAGTAGATTGAAGTCCTCCAAGTAGCATCTCCAAGTAGCATCTCCAAGTAGCATCTCCAGTAGCATCGCATAGCATAATCCTACCCGGCGATCCTCCCCTCGTCGCCCTGTGGAAAAGCGATCACCGGGTTGTCTGTGGAACTTGGAAGGGTGTGTTTTATTAAGTATCCGGTTCTAGTTGTCATAATGTTAAGGTACAACTCCAAGTCGTCCTGTTACCGAAGATCACGGCTATTCGAATAGATTAACTTCCCTGCAGGGGTGCACCACATAACCCAACACGCTCGATCCCATTTGGCCGGACACACTTTCCTGGGTCATGCCCGGCCTCGGAAGATCAACACGTCGCAGCCCCACCTAGGCACAACAGAGAGGTCAGCACGCCGGTCTAACTCCTATGCGTGCAGGGGGCTTGCCTGATTGCTCTGGCAAGAGAGAGGGGTCGTCGGTGACGTAGTCGATCATAGGGGCAGCATCGGTCTCGGGGTCTACCGGAGAGAAGAGGGGGGAGAAACAGTAAATATAAAGCAAACATAACATAACAGGACAACATGCAGAGCTAGACGTGTTCTAACGCGGTGCTACCCGATACCGGCGAGGGGGGAAGTCAACCGGGAATGTTTTCCCGGTTCCGGGCCTGTGTCAGACACATGACCGGAGGGGGAAAGTTCCATGTTCAGCATGCTAGGGGCATGTGATAGATGAACGGACTGCGTATCAAGATTCGTTGGATTTTTCTGAGCAACTTTCATATAGAAAACATTTTCATCGGAGTTACGGTTTAAATTCTATGAATTTCTAAAGGTTTAAACATTTTCAGGAATTATTTATATTAATAGAAAAGGAAAATGATGTCAGCATGAAGTATGAGTGACTTCAGGAGTCAACTGTCTGGTTGACTGGTCAAACTGACATGGGGGACCCACCTGTCATAGACAGTGGGTTAAACAGAGTTCAAACTAATCTAAATTTAGTTAGTAAAACTACTGGGCCCACCTATCAGTGCCTAATTAACTAAACTAATTAGTTTTAGTTATTAAAATGTTTTAATTAGAGGATTAAGAAGTGGGACCCGCACGTCAGTGGCACTAAGTGCCCAGTCAGCATAGTTGACCACGGTCAAAGTGGTCAACTGGGTCCAGGGGGCCCACGGGCAGTGACCTAGGGGGTGGCCCCAGGTGTGCCAGCTCAGCGGTGCTGCGGAAGCTAGCTCCGGCGACCAAACCCGCGGAGGAGGGCGCGTCCGTGCGTCGGGATTCGCCGTCCGGCGGCCAAAATGGCCGCGGGCGGGCACGTTCGACCGGGGAGAAGATGCTGCGTCCAACCGGAGTGGTTACGAGGCCGGAGCTGGACGGAGGTGACGGCGGCGAGCACCGCAGCGGGCGCCGGACTTCGGGCGTCGTCGGATACGGCGCTGCACGGCACGGGAAGGCACGCTAGGGGTCTCGTTGGACTCGCACGAGCTCCAGGAGCTTGTCTACGAGGTCGGACGCGAGCTCGGGCTACGGTGGTCACGGCGGCGAGCTCGTCTATGGCGATGAGTACGTCCATGACGTGGTATGCGGCTACGAGCGCAGGGATGAGCAGAGAGTGAGGGGCGAAGGAGAGGAGCTCACAGCGCTCCTGCAGATGTGCAAAGCGGGCTCGGAGGAGGACCAACGGCGGCGAATCGGCGCTGGAGACGAAGACGGCCGCAGGAGGAAGAAGGGGTCGTCGGGCTCGCGGTGGTGGCTCCCTTCTCGCTCCAGTTGGTGCAGAGGGTGTAGCCGATGACGGCGCGTCTCGTGGACGTACTGGCGAGGCGCGGGGTGGCCGGTGGCCGCGGCTACGGCACATCCATGGCGACGGCGGCGTCGGTTGAGGAGGGGAGGGGATCTGGAGAGCGAGGGAGAGAGCGACGAGGGGGAGAGGGGGCAAGTGGGCGAGTGGGGAGGGAGCCCGAGGCGTCGGGGCTGCCCTTATCCTCCCCGCGGCGCCTGTAGCGGCATGGCCGGCGAGGTGGTTCGGCGGCGACGTGCGCGCGCGGTCGCTCGCACAGTGCAGGGGAAGGCGACCTGGTGGGGGGTGTATGGGCCACATGGCCTGTTGGGCTGCAGGTGGGCTGAGGCCGAGGGGGGGCGCGGTGGCCAGCTGGGCCAGTCGGCCCAGTTGAGGGGGGGCCTTTTTTTCCTATTTTGTTTTGTTTTTACTTTTTATTTACTTTACCTTTTCTGTTTTAGTTTTGTTGCCTATTATTTTAGTTTTAGTAAAATATACATTTAGTATCTAAATTAGTATTTCAACCTAGTCCATAGTCACAAGTAGTCCAGTCCTCAAATAAATTAGTTTGACATTTTATTTATTACAAAAGGTATTTAACAAAATTGTTTTTGCCGTTGTTTTATTCATCTTATAGTATTTAAACATTTTATAAAGGTGTGGCTTCTCCACCATAATTACCTATACAATATTTGGTTCACTCTGAACATTTTAGTTTTAAAATTTGAAAAATTTTATTTATTTATTTTGATTGATTTTGAATTTGATTTCGAATCAGTTTATATCTAACGCGAGGTTAGCAACAGTAACCGAGGTGACGTGGCATCGTTAACACGGGATTACTGTAGCCTAATTATCCGGGCGTCACATTTGCCAAACACTTTTGCCCTTGGTTTGGACTCTAACTTGCATGATTTGAATGAAAATAAACCCGGACTGACGTTATTTTCAGCAGAACTGCCATGGTGTTATTTTTGTGCAGAAATAAAAGTTCTCAGAATGACCTGAAAATCCACGAAGCAACTTTTTAGATTTAATAAAAATATTGGCAAAAGAAATAGCGTCAGGGGGCCCACACCCTATCCACGAGGGTGGGGGGCGCGCCCCCTCCCCCTGGGCGCGCCCCCTGCCTCGTGGGCCCCCTGCTGCTCCACCAACATCAACTCCAACTCCATATATTCCGTTTCGCGGAGAAAAAGTTCAGAGAGGAAGTTTCATCGCGTTTTCAGATACAGAACCGCTGCCAAGCCCTAATCTCTCTCTGGAAGGCTGATCTGGAGTCCGTTCGGGACTCCGGAGAGGGGCATTCATCGCTGTCATCATCATCAACCATCCTCCATCACCAATTTCTGATGCTCACCGTCGTGCGTGAGTAATTCCATCGTAGGCTTGCTGGACGGTGATGGGTTGGATGAGATTTACCATGTAATCATGTTAGTTTTTTTAGGGTTTGATCCCTAGTATCCACTATGTCCTAAGATTGATGTTGCTATGACTTTGCTATGCTTAATGCTTGTCACTAGGGCCCGAGTGCCATGATTTCAGATCTGAACCTATTATGTTTTCATGAATATATGTGAGTTCTTGATCCTATCTTGCAAGTCTATAGTCACATATTATGTGTTATGATCCGGCAACCCCGAAGTGACAATAATCGGGATACTTCTCGGTGATGACCGTAGTTTGAGGAGTTCATGTATTTACTATGTGTTAATGCTTTGGTCCGGTACTCTATTAAAAGGAGGCCTTAATATCCCTTAGTTTTCACTATGACCCCGCTGCAAACGAGAGGGTAGGACAAAAGATGTCATGCAAGTTATTTTCCATAAACACGTATGACTATATTCGGAATACATGCCTACATTACATTGATGAACTGGAGCTAGTTCTATGTCACCCTATGTTATAACTATTACATGATGAATCGCATCCGACATAATTATCCATCACTGATCCAATGCCTACGAGCTTTTCACGTATTGTGCTCGCTTATTTACTTTTCTGTTGCTACTGTTACAATCACTACAAACTACTACCGTTACTTTTATCACTGTTACCATTACTACCATACTACTTTGCTACTAAATACTTTGCTGCAGATACTAAGTTATCTAGGTGTGGTTGAATTGACAACTCAACTGCTAATACTTGAGAATATTCTTTGGCTCCCCTTGTGTCGAATCAATAAATTTGGGTGGAATACTCTACCCTTGAAAACTGTTGTGATCCCCTATACTTGTGGGTTATCAAGACTATTTTGTGGCGTAGTTGCCGGGGAGCATAGCTCTATTCTTTGAGTCACTTGGGATTTATATCTGCTGGTCACTATTGGGAACTTGAAAGACGAAAGAACTTAGATTTTCCCCTCAACTACGAGGGGAGGTAAGGAACTGCCATCCAGCTCTGCACTAGATTTTGCTTCTGTTATGAGTAAGCTTGCGACACCTAAACCTGCTACTGCTATGAATTCTGATATGTCGCATGTTATTGATGATACCACTTCTGTTATGCATGATACTTATGATGAAACTACTTCAATACTTGATACTACTGTGCCATTAGGTGAATTCTTGATGAACAACTTGCTAGGGTTAGAGAGAATGAAATTATTGAAGATCAAATCATTGATGATAGTGATGATGAATGTTCTCCCCCTAAGTATGAATGGCCTGTTGTTCCTGAGGGTTATGTTATGGATGAAGAAACTGCTAGAGATCTTCTTTCTTGCAATTATAGATCTGATCTTAAGAAATTACTAGCTAAACTCAAACAGAAAACTCTGAATGCTAGAATGAAATATGACCCTGCTTTTGCTACTTCACCTATCTTTGTTACTGATAAGGATTATGAATTCTCTGTTGATCTTCAGATAATTACTTTTGTTGAATCTGATCTTTTTTATGGCAATGAATCTGAAATTGTTGTGGCACATCTTACCAAGTTGAATGATATAGCCACCCTGTTTACTAATGATGAGAAGTCTTGCTATTATTATATCCTTAAGATATTTCCGTTCTCATTAAAGGGTGATGCTAAAACTTGGTTTAATTCTCTTGATCCTGGTTGTGTGCGTAGTCCCCAGGATATGATTTATTACTTCTCTGCTAAATATTTCCCTGCTCATAAGAAACAAGTTGCCTTGCGGGAAATATATAATTTTGTGAAAATCGAAGAAGAGAGTCTCCCACAAGCTTGGGGGAGGCTTCTCCGATTACTTAATGCTTTGCCTGATCATCCTCTTAAGAAAAATGAAATACTTCATATCTTTTATAATGGACTAACCGATGCTTCCAAGGACCACTTGGATAGTTGTGCTGGTTGTGTTTTTAGGGAAAGAACAGTCGACCAAGCTGAATTGTTATTGAATAATATGTTGACTAATGAAAATAATTGGACTCTTCTTGAGCCAATTCGTGAGCCAATTGAGCCAACTCCTGAGCCCATTCCTAAACCAACTCCGAAGAAGAGGGGTGTTCTATTTCTAAGTCCTGAAGATATGCAAGAGGCAAAGAAATCAATGAAAGAAAAAGGTATTAAAGCTGAAGATGTTAAGAATTTACCTCCTATTGAAGAAATACATGGTCTTAATATACCGCCTGTCGAAGAAACACATTGTCTTGATAACCCGACACAGGTAGTAAAGGTAAATTCTCTCTATAGATATGATAAAGTTGAAATCTGTTCTACTAAATTTCATAGCCAATGTTTAGATGAATTTGATAAATTTATGGCTAGAAAAGAAAGTTTTAATGCTTATGTTGGTAGAGAATTAAAGAATAATTCTTTCATGATAGAACGCTTGAGTGATTATATGGCTAGAGTTAAAGGTGAACTTAAACTCATCAGCAAATATGCTTCTATGGTTACCACTCAAGCTGAACAAGTACTTAAAGCTCAAAATGATTTACTTGATGAATTAAATAATAAACATGATTTTGCTGTTAGACTGGCTATTAGAACTGGTAGAATGACTCAGGAACCTTTGTATCATGAAGGCCACCCTAGGAGAATCGAGCAGGATTCTCAGAGAAATAATTTAGATGCACCCAGTCCTTCTAAAAAGAAGAAAAAGAAAAATGATAGGGTTTTGCATGCTTCTAGTGAACCTGTTGTAGGCACACCTGAGAATCCCAATGATATTTCTATTTCTGATGCTGAAACACAATCAGGTGATGAACATGAACCTAGTGATAATGTTAATGATAATGCTCAGGTTGATGCTCAACCTAGCAATAATAATGATGTAGAGATTGAACCTGCTGTTGATCTTGATAACCCACAATCAAAGAATCAACGTTATGATAAAAGAGATTTTGTTGCTAGGAAGCACGGTAAAGGGTGAGAACCATGGGTTTAGAAGCCCATGCCTTTTCCTCCTAAGCCATCCAAGAAAAAGGATGATGAGGATTTTGAGCGCTTTGCTGAAATGATTAGACCTATCTTCTTACGTATGTGCTTAATTGATATGCTTAAAGTAAACCCTTATGCTAAATACATGAAGGATATCATTACAAATAAAAGAAAGATACCGAAAGCTGAAATTTCCACCATGCTTGCTAATTATACTTTTAAGGGTGGGATACCAAAGAAACTTGGAGATCCAGGGGTACCAACTATACCATGCTCCATTAAAAGAAACTATGTTAAAACTGCTTTATGTGATCTTGGAGCCGGTGTTAGTGTTATGACTCTCTGTTTATATCGTATACTTGAAGTGAATAAGTTGACACCTACTAAAATATCTCAGCAAATGGCCGATAAATCAACTGCTATACCTGTCGGTATTTGTGAGGATGTGCCTGTTGTGGTTGCAAATGTCACTATCTTAACGGACTTTGTTATTCTTGATATTCCCGAGGATGATAGTATGTCGATTATCCTTGGTAGACCCTTTTTGAATATTGCAGGGATTGTTATTGATTGCAATAAAGGAAATGTCACTTTTCATGTTAATGGTAATGAGCATACGGTACACTTTCCAAGGAAACAACCTCAAGTTCATAGCATCAATTCTATTGGAAAAAGACCAACTATCATTATTGGAGGTTTTGAATTTCCTCTTCCTACTGTCAAGAAAAAATATGATATTCTTATTGTTGGGGATGTTCATATCCCCGTTGAGGTAACCTAGTGTTATTCGAAATTTCTCTGGTTCCATGTTATTTAGAATGAGTTTGTTAACAAGACTTGATCAACCTTGTTAGTGGATTCCTTTTGATGATCATGAGATGGATGAAACTAGAAGGCACAACCATCTATACCCTCTTTTTACTTTCTATTATTTAGAATAAATAAAGAAAAAAATAGTATTATCTGTCTATTTTCTGAATTATCCATGCAATAAAAAATGACCCGAAAATAAAAGTGCTCCAAATGCCCTGCAAATTTAGTATGATTGTTTATGGAATATTTGAGGATTTTAGGCACTGAGAACACAGCAGGGGGGCAAGCACCCGGCCACGAGGGTCCAGGGCGCGCCCCCTGCCTCGTGGGCCTATGATGGCCCCCTCCACTTATTCCTGCACCCATACACTTCATCTTACTCCCAAAAAAATCCTCATCCAGCTCAAGCACGAGTTCTAGCTCGTTTTGCTGCGATTTTCGATCTCCTTGCTCAAAGCTCCATTCACAAAACTGCTTTGGGAGATTGTTGCTTGGTATGTGACTCCTCCATTGATCCAATTTGTTTTTGTTCTATTGCTTTATTCATTGCAAATTTTTGCTGCCTAGATGAACCTGTTCTTGAACTTTCATGTCAAATTTATGAGGTCCCAAGTATTTTTTATGCATGATATAGGCTCTAGGCACTTGAGGGAGTAGTTGCTATCAATTTTGTTGAGCTTAATTCACTTTTATTTTGAAGTTACTAAAAATTTCAGAAATTTTTCAGAGGAAGAAATATGTCTAGGAAATTGTACCAAGGTGGTTCTTCAAGAAAGCAAGCGCCCAAGCGTGCTATGCATGAGCAAGATGATGAACCACCGAGGGAAGCTGATGTGCGGCCTTGTGAATGGCCTTCAGAAGAGTTTATGGTCAATGCAGGCATTAAGGATGAATTTGATACATATGTGCGTAATGCCGATCTTGAGGACTTCATGCAAGATAAGTGTCCTCAGTACTACTATCTAACTGATTCATTCTTGAGAAGGTTTAAATTTTCATCTTCACGTAATTCTCAAAGTGTCCTGTTTGATATCTATGATCAATCATATACCATGGACTTAGAAGATTTCACTACTACTTGCAAACTCCCACAGTGGAGTAGTGTTAATGAACCTCGTAAATCTGAATATAAAGATTTTCTTGCTAGTATCACTGTGGGAGAATCTAGAGACATAGCACAAGATACCATAGGGAGCATTCATTTTCCTGCTATACATTATTTTGCTCTGTTCATTGGTAGATGCATTAATGGTAAAGATGAAGCATGTCACATGTGTGTTCCTAATCTTTGCGTCCTCAAGAGTGTTGTATTAGGTAATAAAGATTACAACTTGGGGGTAATTGTTGCACGTAGGTTGCATAATAATGGTTTAACTGGAGATTTATTTGGAGGGATTTATGCGACCCGTGTTGCTAATTATCTTGGAATACCTCCACGTGAGGGTGATAGGGAGTTTCCTCCCGTTTATTTAGATTAAAATGCCATGGTTAGTCATCATTTTCTTGAGAGGAATGAACAATTCGTTCAGTATCGACTAATCTTTGACAGACGTCATGCTGTCCATGTTACTCTCCCTACTCCTACCCTTTTTGATTATCAGGCAAAAGGATGATATTTTATAACCAGGGAGGAGGCAACCGAGTATGAGAGGAGGACAGAAGCAGCTCGCTGCATGCTGCAGCCCAGGAGGCAATGGTTGATGCATCTCAGTACGACCCCAGTTACAACTTCGGATATCAGTCAAGCTATCCTTGGGCATAAACCAACTTAGGCCAAAAGCCTAAGCTTGGGGGAGTACGTATTTCTCACCAACATTATATTCATGTTCACACACTTATTCTAGTTGTCGGTGCTCATACTCTTTCATTGTATTATCCATGCTAGTTTAATTTCTTTTTCTAATTTTCTTCTTGTGTGTTTGATAAACCTTAAGAAAAACCAAAAAAATTAGCTACTCTAATATCCATGCTTGTAGTAGTAATTAAAAGAAAACCCAAAAATATTTCTCGTTCTTCTTTTACTTGTTGGGAGCTTTTCCGTGTAAATAGTTTTATTTCTTTTCTTTCCTTTGGGGGTCGAGAGGAGAAGACCATAATAAAAATGTTTAGTGGCTCTCATATGCATGATCGTTGATTTAACCAAGAGCTATATTACCTTGTCTTCTCCCTTGAATTGAATGCTTGCAGATTCCAGCTTAGTCCAATGCACATGCACTATTATTATTATACACACCGTTCGGTCGTGCAAGTGAAAGGAAATAATGACGATATATGATGGACTGATTGAGATGAGAGAAGCTGGTATGAACTTGACCTCTCTTGTTTTTGTAAATATGATGAGTTCATCATTCCTGATTCAGCCTATTATTAATAAACATGTTTGCAATGACAATTAGAGATTATGGTTACTTATGCCATGCTTAATTAGCTAGGAGCTTATAATGGTTTACCTTGCGTGCCAACATGCTATTAAAATGGTTGTGATGTGGTATGATAGGGTGGTATCCTCCTTTAAATGAATTGAGTGACTCGACTTGGCACATGTCCACACATTTAGTTGAAACAAAATCAACATAGCCTTCACGATATTTATGTGCATGGTGGATTATATCCTACTCATGCTTGCACTTGGTGTTGATTAATTTTAGTGCATGTTCATGACTGTTATCGCTCTCTCAGTTGGTCGCTTCCCAGTCTTTTGCTAGCATTCACCTTTACTAAGCGGGAATACTGCTTGTGCATCCAAACTCCATAAACCCCAAAGTTATTCCATATGGGTCCACCATACCTTCATATATGAGGTATCTACCTGCCGTTCCAAGTAAATTTGTATGTGCCAAACTCCAAACCTTCAAATGAAATTCTGTTTTGTATACTCGAGCAGCTCATGTATCAACTAGGGTTGTTTGTATCTTCCATGCTAGGCAGATTATTCTCAAGAGGAGTGGACTCTGCTCCTCATTCACGAGAAAATGGCTGGTAACCGGGATGCCCAGTCCCATGATCAAAAAGATCAAAGCAAATCAAAATAATTAAAACAAAACTCCCCCAGGACTGTTGTTGGTATGGACGATACCCCATTGTTTCGGATGGCCGTTGAGTGTGCTTGTTGGTGGAGGGGGGGTATAAACTTTTACCATTCTGTTTAGGAACCGCCTATAATGTGTGTAGCATGGAAGATATTGAGATCTCATAGTTGTTGCGTTGACAGTGAAAGTATACCTCTCAAAATGTTATTCATCTCTATTTTAAAATCAAGCTCTGGCACATCTACAAATCCTTGCTTCCCTCTGCGAAGGGCCTATCTATTTACTTTTATGTTGAGTCATCACCTTCTTATTAAAAAGCACCCGCTAGAGAGCACACTGTCATTTGCATGCATTACTATTAGTTTATATTGTGTATGACTTGACTGGATCTCTTTTACCATGAATTACAATGTTTAGTCGGTCCTTGATCTTTAAAGGTGCTTTGCAATTATGTTTTGCGGTCTCAGAAAGGGCTAGCGAGATACCATCTTGTTATATCATTTTATGATTGTTTGGAGAAAGTGTTGTCATCCGTGTTTTATTATTATTGCTCGCTAGTTGATTATGCCATTGATATGAGTAAATATGGGACCTAAGTGTTATTGTGAATATGGTTAGTCATAATCTTTGCTGAAAACTTGAATGCTGGCTTTACATATTTACAACAACAAGAGCAAATAGAGTTTGTAAAAGTTTTTCTTTATCACTTTCAGTTTATCAACTGAATTGCTTAAGGACAAACAAAGGTTTAAGCTTGGGGGAGTTGATACGTCTCCAACGTATCTACTTTTCCAAACAATTTTGCCCTTGTTTTGGACTCTAACTTGCATGATTTGAATGAAAATAGACCCGGACTGACGTTGTTTTCAGCAGAACCGCCATGGTGTTATTTTTGTGCAGAAATAAAAGTTCTCAGAATGACCTGAAAATCCACGAAGCAACTTTTTAGATTTAATAAAAAAATATTGGCGAAACAAATAGCATCAGGGGGCCCACACCCTGTCCACGAGGGTGGGGGGCGCGCCCCCTCCCCCTGGGCGCGCCCCCTGCCTCGTGGGCCCCCTGCTGCTCCACCAACATCAACTCCAACTCCATATATTCTGTTTCACAGAGAGAAAAATCAGAGAGGAAGTTTCATCGCGTTTTACGATACGGAGCCGCCATCAAGCCCTAATCTCTCTCTGGAGGGCTGATCTGGAGTCCGTTCTGGGCTCCGGAGAGGGGCATTCATCGCTGTCGTCATCATCAACCATCCTCCATCACCAATTTCTGATGCTCACCGCCGTGCGTGAGTAATTCCATCGTAGGCTTGCTGGACGGTGATGGGTTGGATGAGATTTACCATGTAATCATGTTAGTTTTGATAGGGTTTGATCCCTAGTATCCACTATGTTCTGAGATTGATGTTGCTATGACTTTTCTATGCTTAATGCTTGTCACTAGGGCCTGAGTGCCATGATTTCAGATCTGAACCTATTATGTTTTCATGAATATATGTGAGTTCTTTATCCTATCTTGCAAGTTATAGTCACCTATTATGTGTTATGATCCGACAACCCCGAAGTGACAATAATCCGGATACTTCTCGGTGATGACCGTAGTTTGAGTAGTTCATGTATTCACTATGTGTTAATGCTTTGGTCCGGTACTCTATTAAAAGGAGGCCTTAATATCCCTTAGTTTCCACTAGGACCCCGCTGCAAACGGGAGGGTAGGACAAAAGATGTCATGCAAGTTATTTTCCATAAGCATGTATGACTATATTCGGAATACATGCCTACATTACATTGATGAACTGGAGCTAGTTCTGTGTCACCCTATGTTATAACTATTACCTGATGAATCGCATCCGACATAATTATCCATCACTGATCCAATGCCTACAAGCTTTTCACATATTGTGCTCGCTTATTTACTTCTCCGTTACTACTGTTACAATCACTACAAACTGCTACCCTGGTACTTTTATCACTGTTACCATTACTATCATACTACTTTGCTACTAAATACTTTGCTGCAGATACTAAGTTATCCAGGTGTGGTTGAATTGACAACTCAACTGCTAATACTTGAGAATATTCTTTGGCTCCCCTTGTGTCGAATCAATAAATTTGAGTTGAATACTCTACCCTCGAAAACTGTTGCGATCCCCTATACTTGTGGGTAATCACGACCCCACTATATTGAGCCTATATCGAGGTGCTGGTTACGTAGAACAAACTTCCTGGAGTCTGTGCTTAGCCCTCCCCTCTCTCTCTTCTCAACCAGCCAGCAGACGGGTGGAGCCCATCGTCTGTTTGCTCACATGCGGTCCCACATGTCAGTGAAAACGCAAGACGACCCACTGAACCTGCACATATTTCACCTTGATGTGTTGGTGATGAAAAACAAATCCAATAAAGATCTTTGGTGGCCACTCTTGGAGTTACTCAAGATTAAGATTTCATTTACAGTTTAACCCAAGATGCACATCACGTGGCTTCAACTAGCACCCCATTTTCTTGCATGACACGACCTGGATGCTGGATGTCCCACCTATCGGCAAAAGGAGGAAGAACTCAACCAAATCTTCTCCACATTTAGACCGGAGGAGTAGGAAACACGACAAGCCCTATGCCTACATCATACTACGTACACGCCCACCTCACATAGTCACACTATCACCATATTTCTTGTCCTCCGTGGGACACCTAGCTCCAGTTGATCTAACTAGAACTATCTATTGTGCTAGCATACTCCAATATTAGGTTGTCTTATGTGATGTGGCAACTTCATATAACCGGATGCTGGCTATACTACTACGGTACTCACACTCCAAGAAGTGACTCGAAAACCATTCATAAATTGAGTTTATGACATGCATTTGCAAATGTACCATTCATTACATAAAACAAGTCATCAACACACAACGACAATGAGGATATATGTTGGATTATTGATTATTTTCCAACAAAACATTCTACAAATACTAAAGTTTTCATCACACAACAAATAACAAGCAATGAAATGAACTTCAGCTCAACCAATCCTCGGCATGGGAAACGCTTGCTTTGAACCATAGGTAATCTGGGAAGGGCCAGATATTGTCAATATCGAGAGCAACGCAGGACTGATCATCCAGGCTAAAGCGGCATATATCAAGACCAGGGTAGGGAACCACCGCAATATCCGAGGTATAGATACAGTTTCTTATCATAAATGGTAGTAATGTTGTGTCAACAATAGTTGGATCGCCTTTCACCATCATTGGATAGTTTTGTCCAAGGAAGAGCGAGTTTTTGCCAAGACTATCAATATTGAACCTGGGAGAAGGTGTTGGCGCTAGCACACTAGTATCCATCCCAAATACCCTGCAACGGGTGTTGGAATAGGTCCGGAGAGGGTAACCATGGGAGAAAACACCTGCTTCCTCAGTAGTAACAATAGCAGTGCACTGTATACAGACAAGAAGAGGTGATCCATCAGAATTAGTTGTCAGGCGCCACTGAGTATATAGGTTCTTCTTGTCCTCATGCTCGTGATCATCGCCATCGACATCTCCACCTTGCTTATAAAAAATTTCAAGTATAGGTGGTGGAATGTTCATAGGACCTTGGAAACACAAGAAGGTTAATTAGTAAAGTGAAACTTGCTAACCCGCATGCATGTGGAGAAACAATTATAAATGCGATGGAAGACAAACATACCGAAACCACAAAGATTCCATGCAAAAACAGTGCCACGAGTGGTGCCAGCAAACACAAGACGCTCGTATGCAATTGCATCACAATACTCATCAGTGTACAGAAATTGATTTTTTAGCAATATCCATGGACGAGCCGTGGAAGCAGTAACGACGGCAACAAGCTTGACGAAGATAGCAACAACTTCATAGTTCCTGTAATCCCAAGAGCGGTTGGGAACTCGAGAAATTGCTATCTTTCATAAACGACAGTCACCATGATCATATTTGAATGTACGTAGATCATCTGTATGCTCAACCTCAGGGCACTCTGAGATTTTTGGAAGTGGAATCCGCTGACGAGTGTACACATTCACAAGTTCCCACTCGAAGTTGTACCCAATATAAACAACCCAATCTCCATTTGCGCCAGCCCAGGTCTTACCCTTAAGCGATGGCATCTTAACATCACACATATCATTATCAAGCGGCCTAAACTTGCACAAGGGAGGCTTCCGTCATCCGCGCCCATGCGGACATGCTTATAGCGAAAAAGATAGGGGAGATCAAACCACGTCATCTTTCAGATCGGGGCAAGAATAACGCGGTCATTTTCGGCTTGTTCCCTCCATGGAGAAGACGATCGAACAATGGCAGAAGGAAGGGTGAAGGCAAATGGAGGAGGGAGGAAGAGCATGCGACAATAGTTCCAAATTGAGAGGGAAAGGCGAAGAGGCGGTGGACGGTTGCCACGGTACACGAAGAGGCGCCCCGTCCTACATAGACATCCGTTCGGAAATTGTACAAAAGGACTCGCCGTCGTCTCAGTGACATGTTGGAATGGGACCACATGTCAAAGAAACATGGTGTGTCATTTCTCGTCCAAAATGCGATCTGGCCACGTTGGCCCGAAGTGCCGCATTATTTCTCGACTTTATTTTTTTAATGGTGTGCCATTCAGTTTTAAAGCACGATTAACTGGTACTGTATGCAGAGAAAATGTAAACTACTCTACCACTACTCCACCTCTAGTACTAGTATCAAAAAAGATATATAGGTTGGAGCTTCAACGCTTGCTTGCTAGGGGATGCCCACTTTCTTCTCACACTATCACCCTCTTTCCAGATCTAGAAATGACGGCCTCTCTCTCTCCCTCCTCACCGGTGGTCACAGATCCACTGAGGAAGAAAAGGACATGCAGCGTTGACGCACTCGTCATCGGCGAGTGAGGTCACGCACTAACGACAAGGTCGTCCTCTCAGACCTAGCGCCCGCGCGGGATGGCCTCCATCCTCAAGCTCATTGCCGTAGTGTGTGCGGAGGACGACGACCACGAGCGAAGCCACTTCCCACCGACCCTCAGGTATGCTACCTCTTTTCAAACCATACCCTTGTTCTATTGCCCCATCTGCCACGTCGCTGCATGTGGATCTTTCTCCACTACACCTTCTTCCCAATTTGCTATCCTCTGCTCTGCTGGTCACGCAGACGAAAACCTTAATTTGCACTATTAAAGGAAACCTTACTTCATGCAGAATAATCCATGTCTGGGTTGAAGAAGGAAAGGAAGGGAGAAAGTATTGTCGAAGAGACTAGGCATCAAACCCGCATCTAGGTTGAAAAGGGGAAAATCAGTAGCTAAGTAACGAGTCTCATGTCTCTTGGTTGAAAAAGGGTGAAAAGGGGTAGAAAGGCTTGCCAACGCAATAGAGAATGACCAGGTCGACCGGTTTGTTGTACTCACATAGGAAAAAGGTGGCTAAATAGAACAAAAATGGGACATAATCCACATATGCTGCCTGGATATTTGTTGCTCTGGGCACCACTCTATGCGTCTGTGGAGGTACATCGTACTGGTGCACCCACTGTCTGAATGGGCCTCCCATGATCTTATTGCCACTTTTTTCTGTTAGTATAACATCAGCGGTTAAGTCAAGCAATGCTACTGCTAAAGTCATGCCACATTTAACTAATGCCTAACTCAGTCTAATGCCACCGATAACTTTAAGCAATGCCATTTAATGTCACTAGATTATTTCAGGGTTAGCTGTTGATTGTGGATGTATTAAAGATTTTTCAGCTAAGGTATTCTAATGTTGTTGCACAGCCAGTATACCAATGATGAAACTTGTTACTAACTTCCGATTATTGCACTGCTAATGCTTATAGATTACATACCTCGCTTTCATGAGATAAGTCATTTTTTTTTACAATGTCACCAAAATGCCAAGGCGCTGATGTCATTTTATTTTGGTTAAACTACATAATAAATTATGAAGAGAAGAGGAAAGGTCAAGAGTGGGCACATCCTCCTTTAGCTGTTCTCTTGATCCGCTAGATCAAGTTTTTATGTTTGATCGATTATCAAGATTGGGTAGCAATTTTTCAAGTCCCCTTGAGTTTGAAATGATATTTACCTTGAAGTTTGAAGGTACATGGTTTGCATTTTTATTATACTATCATTAGTTAATAATGCTAGTTATCTTCACACTTTGTATTTGGTTTAATGCTGTTGCACAGCTAGTATACCAATACTGAAACTTGTTACCTTTACATTTTGTATTGGTAATGCTTATAGAAATCTTCCGGTGCTAGCTTATGGAAATCTGTTCAGTAAAACCATTGTACTGTACCGGTAATAAAAAACTACTCTATTGTTGCACTAGCCACTGGATTAGTGTATATTTGTACTATTCGAATGGTGTCGCATTAGCATATGGACATATATAAAGTGTGGCAAGCTTTCCCAAATATGTGCTCAAGAAAACTACTACCCGTTTTTCTAAATACTAGACGTTTGGGTACTTTAAATTGAACTGCAAAAATAGTATGGAACAGAGCATGTAGAGTTCACTCAAATTATCCCAGTAAAGCTAGTCACACCTTTGTTAAAATTAATGTTCATTACATTATCGGAGGAGGTTTGTATGTTTTTCTCTAATGCCTCGATTACATACCTGACATCATGATGTAATGTTAAGTCATTTCTTTTCAATAGTGTCACTGAATTGTCAAGGAGGTGATGGCATTTTATTTTAGTTGAACTGCACAAAATATGCTTAAAAGAAGAAGAAAGGTTGGGTATGGTTCAATTTTAAGAAAAAATTATGTATGCCTTCCCGACATCAGTCGCTGTTGCCTTATTTATTCCTTTAAATAGGTGGTTAGAAATAGTCTTGCTACCTTTTCCCATTAAGAAATTGGAATGCTTATATTTGTGAGTCTATGCTTCAACCAGTGCCACTTTTATAGTAATCACACTTTTAATATCTATGCAAATAGGGATGCTCGATTTTAGAGGAACTGCACAAATAGTCCAAATGGTTCAACATTAGGAGCATGTTTTCTTCAAAACCTTTATATCCAATTGGTGGCACTATGAGCTGTTCATTACGAAGGTACATGGTTTGCTACTATCTTGCTACTCTTTTTGTACTATCATTAGATAGTAATATTAGTGGTTTACATGTGAATTTATTGGCAGGGTGGACTTACATTGGAGGTGCAGGACATGATTCAATGATTGGATGCTTAATTTTGGTTGTATCGATTTCACCTCTTCCATCACTGTGAACATGGATATCTTTGGTCCGATGAAGAATAGGCACTATATTTCTGCTCTCTACTAGCAAATCAATTCAGTACGAAATTGTCCAGGCCAAAACATGATAGTATCAAATTATCGAGTGCAAAACATGACAGATGCTAAGGGGTATATGTTTAATAGCTGGTTGATATTTGTGCTGACAGATGTCTGCCCGTTGCTATTTGGCAAACAAACAAAGTGACCGCAATTTCGGTGGAACTTCACAAAAGAATAGTATAGTCACTACATGCAGTGCCATTTGAAAATAGACACACAAAGATTGGATAGTCACTTCATGGACTGCACAAAATTAGTATTGTACTATTTATTGGCCAACACTAGGTGCTTCATTGCTTTGGTCTGATTATAAAATGGGCATCATTTTGCCTAAGTTACAGTTTGTATTCCGAAAATAGTCTTGTCGTGTGATCGACAGAAGACCAAATCATATTGCAGTGGATGTTCCTTTGTCATGATTGGTTCACTCTCATGGTTCCAGCTGTTGGTGAAACAACTTATGTTTGCAAGAGGAATTGTAGACTTCACAAACAAATTTGTCCTTCACTCTGTACTGAATGTTGGCCCAGAGAAGCATCCATGTCAAAAGGAAGAACAAATGTTTTTTCTAGATCTTTGCTTTGGAGCTACATATTTGTATATGATATGTGAATCATTGAGATGCATTAACATGTTACTAGTTGGTTGTGAATTTGGGTTACTAATGTGAACATATTACAATGCCAAGCATGTGAGTCTCATGTGAACATTTCGAACGGATCGACTCTTACTATTGTGCACAGCATGATCCTGATTTCTGTGTCCTCAGTGTTTACAAGTTACTTGCAGTTCCTTATTTCTGTTCGCTTAGTGTTAACAAGTTACTTATCGATCACTAGCTAGCCTACTAATATGCTCGTGGCAGTTTTAGTTGTGACGCAAGATCCAAAGGTGGCCGTTTTTTAAATAAAAAGGCCTACCTCTGGAGAAAGTGACAAGCTGTTCTGAAGAAAATGACTTGCGGATCTGAAGAAACTGCCAGCAAAAACATTCGCAAACGCCTTATCTCCCAGCGAACGTTCATCAGCTAATGCGATCCTACATGTACATTATCCGACCTACTCGATCCTACACGTACACTATCCGACCTACTCGATCCTACACGAATAAATAGCGGATCACACACATACTACCTCATTTCCGGTTTGCAGGGCTCAATTCAAAAATCTCACCAACCAAGGTAGATGATGAGTGGTGGAATAATTTTTGACACGGAGGGAACACCTCATCTGGATCATTCCAGTGCACTCATTTGACTGTCATGGCGATGTGCAACCCAGCACGGATGGGAAGCACCACTGACGGGACGGGACGGCAAATCAGTTTTCCATTTTTCCATGGTAAGCTGGCGCGCTAAGCCATGCCTGCTTATGCACTGAATTCCAATGACCGTCGTGTTTCCTGCGACACACTGCTTCACCTACCTTCCTCCTATAATTACTGGTTCCCGGCGTTCTCCGGTAGCACCATCACCCAACTCGCCCCATCGGCTCCCCTCATAACCCCCACTGGCCCGATGTCGCTCGCCACTTGCCCTCGCTCTCGTCACGTCCGTCATGCCCCGACTGTCCGCAATAGGCAACGCTAGAGGCGCTCACCACCGGAGCTAGTGTTTGGTGATTCACCGGAAGGAAGACGGACGGAGGAGGCATTCTATAGGTCTTTAGATGGAAATGCGAAGTACGAGGACTTGTTGGAGCGCGACCGCCTGGTGGAGGAGTAGCATATCGCCGATTTGCGCCGCCAACGAGGCATGGAGCAGCAGCGCACCACCTCTTTGAATCACGAGCAGAGCGCCCGCGACTGGGCCGACTACGTGGAGGTCGGCTCCCGACAAATAGCCTTAGAGGTTGTCGGGCACGCACGCGTGCGCGACGCCGAATTTTACTACCAGCTCGTCAAGTGGGTTTGCTGCTTTGGAGCGGAAGCTTCGGTGAACCACGCCGGCATGGAAAGGGCCAACACGCTCGAGCAATGCGCCCTATCGCACCTCCGGCAAGTTCGAGGCAAGGAGGAGGACGTCGTGCCGGCATTCAGCGTGTACCGCAGATGGTGGCCGACATCGTCTAGTTAGCAAGGAGTAAGTCAGCACTTGTACATTAGAGTATTAGTGGGAGTAGATAGTTAACTTGGCTATGATGGTTGTCAACGTGGAAGTTCAGTACTCTATATCTGATCAAACCTGTTACTTTGCTCTGAATGCCGAACTTTCCGTGTGAACGTATGGAATGGGTTGTTATTTTTTTAAATGGGATGTATTTGTCCGCCACGGGTTTAGAGGCTGACTTCTGGGCCTGCTAGGTTGACGCGTACACAATCAGGAGATGATTGTAGATGGAGAGGATGACAGTTGGGACCCACCAGGGTCATGGCAGTACGCAAGCAAGTGCCTCCTTATTTCAAGCCGGAAAAATGGTTCCTCCTAAAGGCCTTCTGATATCTGGGTCCCATGCCATTGTCAACATAGTCAATAAACGAGAGAATTGCACAACGAGCGGCTGACACGAGGGACCCAGTAGCTTTCCCAGTTTTTTTTAGAAGTAGCTTGCCCGGTTATCTTTGTTTTTGAGACAGAAGCAGGGTGTCAACTGGGCTGTGCAGGGCACACTATACTGTCTAGCCAGCCTTTTCTTTTATGTTTACACAAGACCAGCCCAGTAGTTTTTTCTTTCTGAAAATGGCTAGCCTAGTTTTTTTCTTCTTTTGCAGAATACCCAACCGAGGCCTACTTTCTTTGTCATCCTTGTTGCGCTACAAATCTTTCAAGACGATAAAATGGGCTATCAGTAATGGGAAATGGGCTGTACATTTTCGAAACACATCAAACTGGCAATTAGTTTCAATTTTTTTTTCATTTCTAGATTTTAAATTCCATTGATTTTTATGCGTGGACAATTATTTGGATTTTATATTGATATGAAATTATTTTTCAAATTAGTTTGAATGTGACTCGAAATTTCGGGATTAAAAACAGTTTACACTGCACCGAAATATGCAAAATTTCATATAATGTTTCAATCGTGGCCACAATATAGGCTATAATGCTAACAAAAAGAATATGGGCTCCAAAAAAATCCTTAAGAATTAGCAAATAGGCTGTAAATTACTAGAAATAATGGTAGATGGGCTGTATGCTGTTTTCCACAGATTTGAGGCTGACTTGTATGCTTTCCTAAAAGAAAGGTTGACATGCACGCAACGCCGTGCCAACTTAGTCAACACACGAGAGCAGTGACTGTTGGATGTCCATCCAATGGCCATCGTGCTTCTTCAATCTCTGCTCTTCCTATTCCAGCCGCTCAAACAAGCGCCGGCGGGACTGCCTGCTCCCTCTTCCCGCGGCCGGCTGTGCTGCCGCGCAGGCCTCCCCGCCCAACATACTCCCATCGCTGGCCTAGCCATCCCTCTACTCACCCAGACCTCTTATTATTCTTCAACAATGACAGCCTCACACTTCAGCTGAAGCAGTCGTACTCCCCTCCTCGTGGGAAACAACTGCCGAGTCTTCCCCGACTCCTGGTCATTCCCTTCCTAAGCCTCCCCGTCATCCCCCTCCTTGGTGCTCTCGACGCGGCGTGCTCAACGTGGTCGAGGAACGACTTCCATCAGAAGAGGACTATACTATAGTGGCTGACAGTTGGGTCAACGACAGAAGCAAGGAAGTGCCTCCTTATTACGTGCAAAATAATGTTTCCTCCAGCTGACAGCAGGGACCCACCGGAAGGGCCTCTATATTTTGTGACAAAAACATTCCCGCCGCTGACAGCTCGGACCCACCAGCTATATCTCTTCGCATGCAAGTGCCTCCTTATTACGCAAAAAAATGAAGACCCCCACTGCTAGGTGGGACCCACCATATTTGGAGGCTGACTTGTGGGCCTACTAAGTTGACGCAGACGCATGTCTTTGCTAACTTAGTCAATATAAACGATTCTAGCTGCAGTGACCGTACAATGGCGATCCAACGGCTGTCGTGCTTCTTCAACCTCTAGTCTTCTTGCTCTAGTCGCCCAAACCATTGCGGGTTGTGCCGCCTGCTCCTGCCTCCCGTGGCCGACTGTGTTGCCGCGTAGGCCTCACCGCCCCCTCCTACTCCAACCGCTGGCCAGGACATCCATCTTGTCACCCACAACCCCTGTTATTCTGCGGTGATGACAGCCTCACACGCAGCCGAACCAGTCAAACCTCGTACTCCTCTCTACGCGGGCATCCACTGCCGCGTCTTCCCTGGCTCCGTGTCGTCCCCTTCCTAGGCATTGTCATCGTCCACCGCCTTGGTGCTCTCGGCGTGGCGTGGTTAATGTGGTCAAGGAACGACTTCCATCGGAAGAGTACTATACGTGGAGAGGCTGGTAGCTGGGTCCACGGCCGCAGCAAGGAAGTGCCTCCTTACGCGCAAAAATAATGATTCCACCACCTGGCAGCAGGCACCCACCGGACGGGCCACCATATTTCATGAAAAAATGTTTCCCCCCTGACAGTTGGGATCCACCAGCTACATCTTCGCACGCAAGGGAGTGCGTCCATACTATGAAAAAAAGATTCCCCCCTGACAGCTAGGACCCACCAGCTATATCTTCGCACGCAAGGAACAGCTAGGACCCGCCCGGTCGAAGCATACATAGTGTTGTCTGTCAGGTCGCGAACGTGTACGTACATACTGGTCGATCAGTCTCTCTGCAGCGATGAACTGTGGTTGAGTAAGGAGCAGCATGTGTTGTAGTAGAGCCGCGGACATAGCATGTCATGCAGTCCCGTCTATAACGTGTACACATACGTACAGCCATGCTACAAGAAAGTAAATATGGCTATGAACGTACATACGGATGTGGTCTCGAAGGCGTACAATAACGTTGTCTTGTTCATCGGCAGCCAACCGGCTGGGTCGGAACGGAAGAATAGCCTTTTGTTCATCGGGAGGCAAGCAACTGGGTCAGAATAGGTCGTGTTCATCGCGAGCCAACCAACTGGGCAGGAACAGTCGAAACGAGGTCTGGCGTACCACAGAATGGAGGAAACGGGCCTTCTGTTCGACCGCATACTGTCAATACGGGGTCATGTTCATCGGGAAGGGTCTGGCGTATTGCAAAACAGAGGAAACGAACTTCTGTGCCTACGGTCGAAACAGGGTCTTGTTGATCGGGAGGGGTGTGGTGTACCACAAAACAGAGGAAACGGACTTGTGTTGGAGCCCCTACAATCGAAACGGGGTCCTGTTCATCCACCGTCTACTGCCTCGCTCCAGCCTCCATGGGCTACTATTCATCCACCTTCGACCTCCTCCAGCCTCCACGGGCTACTGTTCATCCACCTCCAACATCCTCTAGCCTACACGGGCTACTATTCATCCATGGCTACTATTCATCCAGCCTCCACCGGCTACTGTTCATAGAGCCTCCGCGGGGTCCTGTTCATCCACCCCCAACCGACTATGGTGCGGTGGCCTCCCCGGGGTCCTATTCATCTAGCTGCAACTGCCTATTACCACGGAGTCATGTTCATCCAACCCCCATCAGGAACTATTCATTCACAGCCAACCAACCGGCTCGACTCACCACGTCTCGACTCGTTCTACGTATCGCGCACACGGTAGCAACGGTCACTGTTCACCGAGAGGAAACCCAACACCGGCTGGCTATGTCTCGCACGGGGGCTTGATCGGCTTTAGTAAGGAGCAGCAGTGATCAATCGCTCGGGTTCTGTTAGGAGCAGCAGCAAAGGAACCACTCGGGTTCAGTTAGCAGTGAATGAATCGCTCGGGTTCAGTTAACAGCCAAGGGAGCCGCTCGGGTTCTGTAACGTGTGATCGCTCCGGTTCAGTTAGCCAACGCCTTGCACATACGCACGTACATGAGAGAAACACAGAAACCTCCGTGCATCGCTCAGCCTCAACCACCCGCCATAACTGGGAACTCCCCAAAATTTTCCTCGCCCTTGCTTCTACCACGATTTTTTTCATCATTGATGGTCCAAAGAATGTCATGCAGGTGCGTCTCTGGCCCGCCCAGGACGAAAATCCCATTTTCTGTCATGATTTTTTGTCATAGAAGTAGGAGCCCACCACATCTATGATGATACCTGTTTTTGTCATAATTATCGTCATAGAAGTGTCATAAGTATGACAGCAAAAAAGTCGTTCGACCCAAAATGTCATGGATGTGTCTTTTTTGTAGTGCACTGTTTCTGATGAGCTGTACTTGTTGGCTAGGGGACCATCTTCGACTGTATTAACTTACAAAGGGTACGAGATAAATGGGAATACATTTTACACAATCGCCCAAGATCAAAAGAGCACCAACCAAAATAGTGGTGTCCGCTTTGGTGCAACAACCAAGAGGGGAAAGGACACAGATTATGGTTACATAGTGGACATATGGGAACTTGACTATGGACATGATTTTAAGGTCCCTTTGTTTCAGTGCAAATGGGTCAATATGTTACGAGGTGGGGTACAGGTAGACCCACAGTATGGAATGACAACAGTGGATCTGAACAATCTTGGATACACAGACGAACTATTTGTCCTAGCCAATGATGTGGCACAGGTTTTCTATGTGAAGGACATGTCTACCAAACCGAGAAAAAGAAAAGATAAGGAAGCAAATACATCATACGATGAGCCAAAGTGCCACATAGTTCTTTCAGGGAAAAGCGACATCGTGGGAGTGGACGGCAAGACAGACATGTCTGAAGATTATGAAAATTTTCATGAAATTCCTCCCTTCAAAGTCAAGGCTGACCCAAGCACCCTGTTAAACGATGAAGATTACCCATGGTTACAGCATAATAAGAAAAGGACACATGCGAGGAAAAAGTGAAGACTTTCTCTCCACAACTATTATGATGATTGATAACCCACAAGTGTAGGGGATCGCAACAGCTTTCGAGGGTAGAGTATTCAACCCAAATTTATTGATTTGACACAAGGGGAGCCAAAGAATATTCTCAAGTATTAGCAGTTGAGTTGTCAATTCAACCACAACTGGATAACTTAGTATCTGTAGCAAGGTATTTAGTATCAAGTAGTATGATAGTAATGGTAATAGTGGCAAAAGTAAAGATAGCAGTTTTGTAATAATTGTAACAATAGCAATGGAAAAGTAAATAAGCGAAGCACAATATGTGAAAAGCTCGTAGGCATTGGATCAGTGATGGATAATTATGTCAGATGCGATTCCTCATGTAATAGTTATAACATAGGGTGACACAGAACTAGCTCCAGTTCATCAATATAATGTAGACATGTATTCTGAATATAGTCATACGTGCTTATGGAAAAGAACTTGCATGACATCTTTTGTCCTACCCTCCCGTGGCAGCAGGGTCCTAGTGGAAACTAAGGGATATTAAGGCCTCCTTTTAATAGAGAACCGGACTAAAGCATTATCACTTAGTGAATACATGAACTCCTCAAACTACGGTCATCACCGAGAAGTATCCCAATTATTGTCACTTCGGGGTTGTCGGATCATAACACATAATAGGTGACTATAGACTTCCAAGATAGGATCAAGAACTCACATATATTCATGAAAACATAATAGGTTCAGATCTGAAATCATGGCACTCGGGCCCTAGTGACAAGCATTAAGCATAGCAAAGTCATAGCAACATCAATCTCAGAACATAGTGGATACTAGGGATCAAACCCTAACAAAACTAACTTGATTACATGGTAAATCTCATCCAACCCATCACCGTCCAGCAAGCCTACGATGGAATTACTCACGCCCGGCGGTGAGCATCATGAAATTGGTGATGGAGGATGGTTGATGATGACGATGGCGACGAATCCCCCTCTCCGGAGCCCCGAACGGACTCCAGATCAGCCCTCTTGAGAGAGATTAGGGCTTGGCGGCGGCTCCATATCGTAAAACACAATGAAACTTTCTCTCTAATTTTTTTCTCCGCGAAACGGAATATATGGAGTTGGAGTTGAGGTCGGTAGAGCATCAGGGGGCCCACGAGACAGCCCCCCCCCCCCTCGTGGACAGGGTGTGGGCCCCCTGGTCTTCATTTGTGGCCAGTATTTTTTATATTTTCCAAAAGTTATCTCCGTGGATTTTCAGGTCATTCCGAGAACTTTTGTTTTCTGCACAATAAACAACACCATGGTAGTTCTGCTGAAAACAACGTTAGTCCGGGTTAGTTTCATTCAAATCATGCAACTTAGAGTCCAAAACAAGGGCAAAAGTGTTTGGAAAAGTAGATACGTTGGAGACGTATCAACTCCCCCAAGCTTAAACCTTTGCTTGTCCTCAAGCAATTCAGTTGATAAACTGAAAGTGATAAAGAAAAACTTTTACAAACTCTGTTTGCTCTTGTTGTTGTAAATATGTAAAGCCAGTATTCAAGGTTTCAGCAAAGATTATGAACTAACCATATTCACAATAACACTCAGGTCTCATGTTTACTCATATCAATGGCATAATCAACTAGCGAGCAATAATAATAAAACTCGGATGACAACACTTTTTGAAAACATTAATCATATGATATAACAAGATGGTATCTCGCTAGCCCTTTCTGAGACCGCAAAACAAAAATGCAGAGCACCTTTAAAGATCAAGGACTGACTAAACATTGTAATTCATGGTAAAAGAGATCCAGTCAAGTCATACCCAACATAAACTAACAGTAATGCATACAAATGATAGTGTGCTATCCAGCGGGTGCTTTTTAATAAGAAGGTGATGACTCAGCATAAAAGTAAATAGATAGGCCCTTCGCAGAGGGAAGCAGGGATTTGTAGAGGTGCCAGAGCTCGATTTTAAAATAGAGATGAATAACATTTTGAGTGGCATGCTTTCACTATCAACACAACAACTATGAGATGGCGATATCTTCCATACTACATGCATTGTAGGCGGTTTCCCAAACAGAATGGTAAAAGTTTATACTCCCCCACTACCAACAAGCATCAATCCATGGCTTGCTCAAAACAACGAGTGCCTCCATCTAACAACAGCCCTGGGGAGTTTTGTTTTAATTATTTTGATTTGTTTTGATCTTTTTGATCATGGGACTGGGCATCCCAGTTACCAGCCATTTTCTCGTGAATGAAGAGCGGAGTCCACTCCTCATGAGAATAACCCACCTAGCATGGAATATATAGACAGCCCTAGTTGAAACATGAGCTGCTCGAGCATACAAAACATAATTTTATTTGAAGGTTTGGAGTTTGGCACATACAAATTTACTTGGAACGGCAGGTAGATACCGCATATAGGAAGGTATGGTGGACTCATATGGAATAACTTTGGAGTTTAAGGAATTTGGATGCACAAGCAGTATTCCCGCTTAGTACAGGTGAAGGCTAGCAAAAGACTGGGGAGCGACCAACTGAGAGAGCGACAACAGTCATGAACATGCATTAAAATTAATTTACACCAGGTGCAAGCATGAGTAGGATATAATCCACCATGAACATAAATATCGTGAAGGCTATGTTGATTTTGTTTCAACTACATGCATGAACATGTGCCAAGTCGAGTCACTCAATTTATTCAAAGGAGGATACCATCTCATCATACCACATCACAATTATTTTAATATCATGTTGGCACGCAAGGTAAACCATTATAAGCTCCTAGCTAATTAAGCATGGCATAAGCAACTATAATCTCTAAATGTCATTGCAAACATGTTTATTCTGTTGGAAATATGCCCTAGAGGCAATAAAAAATGGTTATTATTGCATTTCCTTGTTCATGGTAATTGTCTATTGTTCATGCTATAATTGTATTAATTGGAAACCGTAATACATGTGTGAATACATAGACCACAACATGTCCCTAGTGAGCCTCTAGTTGACTAGCTCGTTGATCAATAGATGGTTATGGTTTCCTGACCATGGACATTGGATATCATTGATAACGGGATCACATCATTAGGAGAATGATGTGATGGACAAGACCCAATCCTAAGCATAGCACAAGATCGTGTAGTTCGTTTGCTATGAGCTTTTCTAATGTCAAGTATCATTTCCTTAGACCATGAGATTGTGCAACTCCCGAATACCGTAGGAATGCTTTGGGTGTACCAAACGTCACAACGTAACTGGGTCTCTATAAAGGTGCACTACAGGTATCTCCGAAAGTGTTTGTTGGGTTGGCACGATTCGAGACTGGGATTTGTCACTCCGTATGATGGAGAGGTATCTCTGGGCCCACTCGGTAATACATCATCATAATGACCTCAATGTTACTAAGTAGTTAGTCATGGGATCATGCATTACGGAACGATTAAAGTGACTTGCCGGTAACAAGATTGAACAAGGTATTGGGATAGCGACGATCGAATCTCGGGCAAGTAACATACCAATAGACAAAGGGAATTATATACGGGATTGACTGAATCCTCGACATCGTGGTTCATCCGATGAGATCATCATGGAACATGTGGGAGCAAATATGGGTATCCAGATCCTGCTATTGGTTATTAGCCGGAGAGGTGTCTCGGTCATCTCTGCATGGTTCCTGAACCCGTAGGGTCTACACGCTTAAGGTTCGGTGACACTAGGGTTGTTATCGAAATAGTATGTGGTTACTGAAGGTTGTTCGGAGTCCCGGATGAGATCTCGAACGTGATGAGGAACTCCGGAATGGTCCGGAGGTGAAGATAGATATATTGGACGAAGGGTATCGGAGTCCGGAATTGTTCTGGGAGTACCGGGTGACGACCGGCGTGACCGAAAGGTGTTTCGGAGGCCCCGGCAAGCGTTGGGGGGCCTTATGGGCCAAGGGAAGGGGGCACACCAGCCCACTAAGGGGCTGTGCGCCCCTCCCCAACCCCTCTCACGTAACCTGGAGAGGTGGGGGCAGCCTCCCCTAGGGCAGCCGCCCCTCCCGGCTTGGGGGACAAGTTTCCTAGGGGTGGGGGCGCCCAAACCCATCTAGGGTTTCCCCTGTGGCCACCACCCATCCCCTAGGGAACCCTGGGGTGCCTCCTCCACCCCCCTTCCACCTATATATAGTAAGGGAGAGAGAGGGCAGCCACACCCTTCCCCTGGCGCAGCCTTCTCCCTCCTCCAACACCTCCTCCTCCTCCATAGTGCTTGGCGAAGCCCTGCTGGAGAACCACGAGCTCCACCACCACCATGTCGTCGTGCTGTCGGAGTTCTCCCTCAACTTCTCCTCTCCCCTTGCTGGATCAAGAAGGAGGAGACGTCCCGGGGCTGTACGTGTGTTGAACGCGAAGGCGCCGTCCGTTCGGCACTAGATCGGATCTTTCGCGATTTGAATCGCCGCAAGTACGACTCCATCATCCGCGTTCTTGTAACGCTTCCGCTTAGCGATCTTCAAAGGTATGAATATGATCATCCTCTCCCTCTCTTGTTGCTAGAATCTCCATAGATTGATCTTGGTGATGCGTAGAAAATTTTGAATTTATGCTACGTTCCCCAACAGTGGTATCAGAGCTAGGTCTATGCGTAGTTTCTATGCACGAGTAGAACACAAGTTGTTGTGGGCGTCGATTTTCTCAATTTACTTGTCACTACTAGTCTTATCTTGATTTGGCGGCATCGTGGGATGAAGCGGCCTGGACCGACCTTACATGTATGCTTATGTGAGACAGGTTCCACCGACTGACATGCACTAGTTACATAAGGTGGCTAGCGGGTGTCTGTCTCTCCCACTTTAGTCGGATTGGATTCGATGAAAAGGGTCCTTATGAAGGCTAAATAGCAATTGGCATATCATGTTGTGGTTTTGGCGTAGGTAAGAAATGTTCTTGCTAGAAACCTATAGCAGCCACGTAAAAACTTGCAACAACAATTAGAGGACGTCTAACTTCTTTTTGCAGCATATGCCGTGTGATGTGATATGGCCAAAAGGATGTGATGAATGATATATATGTGATGTATGAGATTGATCATGTTCTTGTAATAGGAATCACCACTTGCATGTCGATGAGTATGACAACCAGCAGGAGCCATAGGAGTTGTCTTAATTTATTGTATGACCTGCGTGTCATTGAATAATGCCATGTAATTACTTTACTTTATTGTTAAACCATTAGCCATAGTAGTAGAAGTAATAGTTGGCGAGACAACTTCATGAAGACACGATGATGGAGGGTGTCATGCCGGTGACGATGATGATCATGGCGCCCCGAAGATGGAGATCAAACAGAGCAAAATGATATTGGCCATATCATGTCACTATTTGATTGCATGAGATGTTTATCATGTTTTTGCATCTTATTTGCTTAGAACGATGGTAGCATAAATAAGATGATCCCTCATAAAATTTCAAGAAAGTGTTCCCCCTAACTGTGCACCATTGCGAAAGTTCGTTCTTTCGAAGCACCACGTGATGATCGGGTGTGATAGATTCTAACGTTCGCATACAACGGGTGTAAGCCAAATTTACACATGCAAAACACTTAGGTTGACTTGACGAGCCTAGCATGTACAGACATGGCCTCGGAACACAAGAGATCGAAAGGTCGAACATGAGTCGTATAGTGGATACGATCAACATGAAGATGTTCACCGATGATGACTAGTCCGTCTCACATGATGATCGGACACGGCCTAGTTGACTCGGATCATGTATCACTTGGATGACTAAAGGGATGTCTATCTGAGTGGGAGTTCATTAAATAATTTGATTAGATGAACTTAATTATCATAAACATAGTCAAAAGGTCTTTTCAAATTATATCGCAGCTCACGCTTTGGTTCTACTATTTTTAGATATGTTCTTAGAGAAAATTTTAATTGAAAGTTGATAGTAGCAATTATGCAGACTGGGTCCGTAAACTGAGGATTGTCCTCATTGCTGCACAGAAGGCTTATGTCCTTAATGCACCGCTCGGTGTGCTGAACCTCGAGTGTCGTTTGTGGATGTTGCGAACATCTGACATACACGTTTTGATGACTACGTGATAGTTCAGTGCATAATGTTAAACGGTTTAGAATTGAGGCACCGAAGACATTTTTTGATACGTCGCAGAACATATGAGATGTTACAAGAGCTGGAATTGGGATTTCAGGCTCATGTCCACGTCAAGAGGTATGAGACCTCTGATAAGTTTCTTAACTTGCAAACTAAGGGAGAAAAGCTCGGTCGTTGAGCATGTGCTCAGATTGTCTGAGTACTGCAATCGCTTGAATTGAGTGGGAGTTAATCTTCCATATGACATAGTGATAGTTCTCCAAAGTCACTGCCACCAAGCTACTAGAGCTTCATGATGAACTATAACATATCAAGGATAAATATGATGATCCTTGAGCTGTTCGCGATGTTTGACACTGCGAAAGTAGAAATCAAGTAGGAGCATCAATTGTTGATGGTTAGTAAAACCACTAGTTTCAAGAAGGGCAAGGGAAAGAAGGGATACTTCATGAAATGGAAAATCAGTTGCTACTCTAGTGAAGAAACCCAAGGTTGAACCCCAAACCTGAGACTAAGTGCTTCTGTAATGAGGGGAACGGTCACTGAAGCAAAACTGCCCTAGATACTTGGTAGATGAGAAGGCTGGCAAGGTCGACAGAAGTATATTGGATATACATTATATTAAGGTGTACTTTACTAGTACTCCTAGTAGCACCAGGGTATTAGATACCGGTCCGGTTGCTAAGTGTTAGTAACTCGAAATAAAAGCTGCGGAATAAACGGAGACTAGCTAAAGGTGAGATGACGATATGTGTTGGAAGTGTTTCCAAGGTTGATGTGATCAAGCATCGCATACTCCCTCTACCATCGAGATTGGTGTTAAACCTAAATAATTGTTATTTGGTGTTTGCGTTGAGCATAGACATGATTGGATTATGTTTATAGCAATACGATTATTTATTTAAGGAGAATAATGGTTACTCTATTTATTTGAATAATACCTTCAATGGTCTTGCACCTAAGATGAATGGTTTATTGAATCTCGATCGTAGTGATACACATGTTCATGCCAAAAGATATAAGATAGTAATGATAATACAACATACTTGTGGCACTGCCATTTGAGTCATATTGATATAAAACGCATGAAGAAGCTCCATGTTGATGGATCTTTGGGCTCACTCGTTTTTGAAAAGATTGAGACATGCAAACCATGTCTACTGGTATATATGCATGAAGAAACTCCATACAGATGGATCGTTTGGACTCACTTGATTTTGAATCACTTGAGACATGCAAATCATACCACATGGGCAAGATGACTGAAAGGCCTCGTTTTCAGTGAGATGGAACAAGAAAGCAACTTGTTTGAAGTAATACATTTTGATGTGTGCAGTCCAACGAGTGCTGAGGCACGCAGTGGATATCGTTATGTTCTTACTTCACAGATGATTTGAGTAGATGCTAAGTATATTTACTTGATGAAACACAAGTTTGAATTATTGAAAGATTCAAGTAATTTCAGAGTGAAGTTGAAGATCGTCGCGACAAGAGGATAAATGTCTATGATATGATCAAAGAGATGAATATCCGAGTTACGAGTTTGGCACACAATTAAGACATTGTGGAAATTGTTTCACAACTAACACCGCCTAGAACACCATAGTGTGATGGTGTGTCCGAACATCATAACTGCACCCTATTGGATATGGTGCATACCATGATGTCTCTTATCGAATTACCACTATTGTTTATGGGTTAGGCATTAGAGACAACCGCATTCACTTTAAATATGGTACCACGCAATTCCATTGAGATGACGCCATATGAACTATGGTTTAGAGAAACCTAAGTTGTCATTTCTTAAAAGTTTGGGGCTGCAACGCTTATGTGAAAAAGTTTCAGGCTGATAAGCTTGAACCCAAAGCGGATAAATGCATCTTCATAGGACACCCAAAAACAGTTGGGTATACCTCCTGTCTCAGATCCAGAAGCAAAAGGGAGTGTTTCTAGAATCTGGTCCTTTCTCGAGGAAAAGTTTCTCTCGAAAGAATTGAGTGGGAGGATGGTGGATACTTGATAAGGTCATTGAACCATCACTTCAACTAATGTGTAGCAAGGCACAGGAAGTTGTTCCTGTGGCGCCTACACCAACTGAAGTGGAAACTGATGATATTAATCATGAAACTTCGGATCTAGTCACTACCAAAACTCGTAGGTCAACAAAGATACGTACTACTCCAGAGTTGTACGTAATCCTGTCTTGGAGGTCATGTTGCTAGACAACAATGAACCTACGAGCTATGGAGAAGCGATGGTGGGCCCGGATTCCGATGAATGGCTTGAGGCCATAAAATCCAAGAGAGGATCCATGTATGAAAACAAATTATGGACTTTGGAAGAACCACTTGATGGTCATAAGGCTGTTGGGTGCAGATGGATTTTAAAAGGAAGACGGACAATGATGGTAATATCACCATTAAGAAAGCTCGACTTGTCGTTAAGATATATTCCAACAAGTTCAAGGAGTTGACTACGATGAGACTTTCTCACTCATAGTGATGCTAAGAGTCTGTTGGAATTATATTAGCAATTACTGCATTATTTATGAAATCTTGCATATAGGATGTCAAAACATTGTTTCCTCGATGATTTTCTTGAGGAAAGGTTGTATATGATACAACCAGAGGTTTTGTCAATCCTATAAGATGCTAACAAGCATGTAAAGCTCCAACAATCCTTCTAAGGCCAGGAGTAAGAATCTCGGAGTTGGAATATACGCTTTGATGAGATGATCAAAGATTTTGGGCTTATACAAAGTTTATGAGAAACTTGTATTTCCAAAGAAGTGAGTGGGAGCACTATAGAATTTCTGATGAGTATATGTTGTTGACATATTGTTGATCGGAAATGATGTAGAATTTCTGGAAAGCATATAGGGTTGTTTGAAAAGTGTTTTTCAATGGAAAACCTGTATTAAGCTACTTGAACATTGAGCATCAAGATCTATAAGGATAGATCAAAACGCTTAATAGTACTTTCAAACGAATACACACCGTGACAAGATTTTGAAGGAGTTCAAAATAGATCGGCAAAGAAGAAGTTCTTGGCTGTGTTATGAGGTGTGAGTATTAAGTAAGACTCAAGACCTGACCACGGTGGAAGAGAGAGAAAGGACGAAGGTCGTCCCCTATGCTTTAGATGTAGGCTCTACAGTATGCTATGCCGTGTACCGCACCTGAAGTGTGCCTTGCCATGAGTCAGTCATGGGGTACAAGAGTGATCCAGGAATGGGTCACAGGAAAGCGGTCAAGGTTATCCTTAGTAACTAGTGGACTAAGGAATTTTCTCGATTATGGAGGTGGTAAAAGAGTTCGTCATAAATGGTTACATCGATGCAAACTTCGACGCTAATCCGGATGACTCTGCGTAGTAAACCGTATTCGTATAGTAGAGGAGTTATTTGGAATAGTTCCAAATAGCGCATGGTAACTGCATCTAGAAGATGACATAGAGATTTGTAAAGCACACACGGATCTGAAAGGTTCAGACCCATTGACTAATAACCTCTCTCACAAGCGAGATATGATCAAACCCCATGGTTGTTGGATTCATTACGATCACATAGTGATGTGAACTAGATTATTGACTCTAGTGCAAGTGGGAGGCTGTTGGAAATATGCCCTAGAGGCAATAATAAAATGGTTATTATTGTATTTCCTTGTTCATGATAATTGTCTATTGTTCATGCTATAATTGTATTAATTGGAAACCGTAATACATGTGTGAATACATAGACCACAACATGTCCCTAGTGAGCCTCTAGTTGACTAGCTCGTTGATCAATAGATGGTTATGGTTTCCTGACCATGGACATTGGATGTCATCGATAACGGGATCACATCATTAGGAGAATGATGTGATGGACAAGACCCAATCCTAAGCATAGCACAAGATCGTGTACTTCGTTTGCTATGAGCTTTTCTAATGTCAAGTATCATTTCCTTAGACCATGAGATTGTGCAACTCCCGGATACCGTAGGAATGCTTTGGGTGTACCAAATGTCACAACGTAACTAGGTGGCTATAAAGGTACACTACAGGTATCTCCGAAAGTGTCTGTTGGGTTGGCACGAATCAAGACTGGGATTTGTCACTCCGTATTATGGAGAGGTATCTCTGGGCCCACTCGGTAATGCATCATCATAATGAGCTCAATGTGACTAAGTAGTTAGTCACGGGATCATGCATTACGGAACAAGTAAAGTGACTTGTTGGTAACAAGATTGAACGAGGTATTGGGATACCGACGATCGAATCTCGGGCAAGTAGCATACCGATAGACAAAGGGAATTGTATACGGGATTGACTGAATCCTCGACATCGTGGTTCATCCGATGAGATCATCGTGGAACATGTGGGAGCAAATATGGGTATCCAAATCCCGCTATTGGTTATTGGCGGGAGAGGTGTCTCGGTCATGTCTGCATGGTTCCCGAACCCGTAGGGTCTACACGCTTAAGGTTCGGTGACGCTAGGGTTGTTATGGAAATAGTATGTGGTTACCGAAGGTTGTTCGGAGTCCCGAATGAGATCCCGGACATGACGAGGAACTCCGGAATGGTCTGGAGGTGAAGATCGATATATTGGACGAAGGGTATTGGAGTCCGGAATTGTTCTGGGAGTACCGGGTGACGACCAGCGTGACCGAAAGGTGTTTCGGAGGCCCCGGCAAGCATTGGGGGGCCTTATGGGCCAAGGGGAGGGGGCACACCAGCCCACTAAGGGGTTGTGCGCCCCTCACCAACCCCTCTCACGTAACCTGGAGAGGTGGGGGTGCCTCCCCTAGGGTAGCCGCCCCTCCCGGCTTGGGAGACAAGTTTCCTAGGGGTGGGGGCGCCCAAACCCATCTAGGGTTTCCCCTGTGGCCGCCACCCATCCCCTAGGGAACCCTAGGGCGCCTCCTCCACCCCCCTTCCCCCTATATATAGTGAGGGAGAGAGAGGGCAGCCACACCGTTCCCCCAGCGCAGCCCTCTCCCTCCTCCAACACCTCCTCCTCCTCCATAGTGCTTGGCGAAGCCCTGCTGGAGAACCACGAGCTCCACCACCACCATGTTGTCGTGTTGTCGGAGTTCTCCCTCAACTTATCCTCTCCCCTTGCTGGATCAAGAAGGAGGAGGTGTCCCGGGGCTGTACGTGTGTTGAACGCGGAGGCGCCGTCCGTTCGGCGCTAGATCGGATCTGTCGCGATTTGAATCGCCGCGAGTACGACTCCATCATCCGCGTTCTTGTAACGCTTCCGCTTAGCGATCTTCAAAGGTATGAAGATGCTCATCATGTCCCTCTCTTGTTGCTATAATATCCATAGATTGATCTTGGTGATGCGTAGAAAATTTTGAATTTATGCTACGTTCCCCAACATATTCATAATAAGCTGAATCAGGAACGATGAACTCATCCTCTTTACAAAAACAAAAGAGGTCGAGTTCATACCAGCTTCTCTTATCTCAATCAGTCCATCATATATCGTCATTATTGCCTTTCACTTGCACAACCGAACGGTGTCTATAATAATAATAGTGCACATGCATTAGACTAAGCTGGAATCTACAAGCATTCAAGTCAATAGAGAAGACAAAGTAATATGGGCTCTAAGTTAAGTCAACAATCATACATATGAGAGCCACTAAACATTTTCAATATGGTGTTCTACTCTTGACCCCCAAAGGAAAGAAAAGAAATAAAACTATTTACACGGGAGAGCTCCCAACAAGAAAAGAAGAACGAGAAATCTTTTTGCGTTTTCATTTTAATTACTACTACAAGCATGGAAATTAAACTAACTAATTTTTTTGGTTTTTCATAAGGTTTATCAAACACACAAGAAGAAAGCTAGAAAAAGGAAATTAAACTAGCATGGATAATACAATGAAAGAGTATGAGCACCGACAACTAGAATACTGTGTGAACATGAATGTAAAGCCTGTGAGAAATACGTACTCCCCCAAGCTTAGGCTTTTGGCCTAAGTTGGTCTAATGCCAAGGATAGCCTGGCTGATATCCAAAATTATAACTGGGGTCGTATTGAGATGCAGCAGCCAATGCCTCCTGAGCTGCGGCATGTTGGCAAGTTGCCGCCGCTCTACCCTCTTGTTCAGCTGCCTCCTCCCTGGTGACAACATATCTTCGTTTTGCCTGGTAATCAAAAAGGGAAGGAGCAGGGAGAGTAACATGGATAGCGCGACGTCTGTCAAAGATTAGTCGATACTGGAGGAATTGTTCATTCCTCACAAGAAAACGATGCCTGACCATAGCGTCAAAATCTAAATAAGCGGCATGCAACTCTAAATCACCCTCACGTGGAGGTATACCAAGATAATTAGCTACACGGGTCGCATAAATTCCTCCAAATAAATCTCCAGAAATACCATTATTATGCAACCTACGTGCGACTATTGCCCCCAAGTTGTAATCTTTATTACCTAATACAACACTCTTGAGGACACAAAGATCAGGGACACACATGTGACATGCTTCATCTTTACTACTAATGCATCTACCAATGAAGAGAGCAAAATAATGCATAGCAGGAAAATGAATGCTCCCTATGGTAGCTTGTGCTATATCCCTAGATTCTCCCACAGTGATACTAGCAAGAAAGTCTTTATATTCAGATTTGCAGAGTTCATTAACAATACCCCACTGTGGGAGTTTGCAAGGAGTTGTAAAATCTTCTAAGTCCATGGTATAAGATTGATCATAAATATCAAACAGGACACTTTGAGAATCATGCGAAGATGAAAATTTAAACCTTCTCATGAATGAATCAGTTAGATAGTAGTACTGAGGACACTTATCTTTCATGAAGTCCTCAAGATCGGTGTTATGCACATACGCGTCAAATTCATCCTTGATGCCTGCATTAACCATAAACTCTTCTGATGGCCACTCACAAGCCCTTACTTCATCTTCCCTTGGAGGTTCATCGTCTTGCTCACGCATAGCATGCCTGGGTCCTTTCTTTGTTGAGGAACCACCTTGGTACATTTTCCTAGACATATTTCTTCCTCTGAAAAATTTCTGAAATTTTTAGTAATTTCAAAATAAAAGTGAATAAAACTAAACAAGATTGGTAGCAACTATTCCTACAAGTGCCTAGAGCCTATATCATGCATTACAATTACTTGGGACCTCATAAATTTGACATGCAAGCTCAAGAACAGGGTCACCTATGCAGCAAAAATTTGCAATGAATAAAGCACCAGAATAAAAACTAATTGGACTAATGGAGGAGTCACATACCAAGCAACAATCTCCCAAAGCAGTTTTCTGAATGAAGCTTTGAGCAAGGAGATCGAAAATCGCAGCAAAATGAGCTAGATCTCGTGCTTGAGCTGGATGGGCATTTTTTTGGGAAGAAGATGGAGTGTGTGGGTGCAGGAATAAGTGGAGGGGGCCACCATGGGCCCGCGAGATAGGGGGGCGCGCCCAGGGGGTGTGGGCGCG
>NC_041389.1:696131874-696154521 GCF_002162155.2 Triticum dicoccoides | reverse complement strand
CGCAATGTTCTCAGTGCCTAAAATCCTAAAATATTCCATAAAAAATCATACTAAATTTGCAGGGCATTTGGAGCACTTTTATTTTTGCGATATTTTTCTATTGCAAGGATAATTCAGAAAACAGACAGATAATATTATTTTTTCTTTATTTATTCTAAATATCAGAAAGTAAAAGAGGCTACAGAAGGTTGTGCCTTCTAGTTTCATCCATCTCATGATCATCAAAAGGAATCCACTAACAAGGTTGATCAAGTCTTGTTAACAAACTCATTCTGAATAACATGAAACCGGAGAAATTTCGAATAACACTATGTTACCTCAACGGGGATATGAACATCCCCAACAATAAGAATATCATATTTTTTCTTGATAGTAGGAAGAGGAAATTCAAAACCTCCAATAATGATAGTTGGGCTTGTTCCAATAGAATTGATGCTATGAACTTGAGGTTGTTTCCTTGGAAAGTGTACCGTATGCTCATTACCATTAACATGAAAAGTGACATTGCCTTTGTTTCAATCAATAACAGCCCATGCAGTATTCAAAAAGGGTCTACCAAGGATAATCGACATACTATCGTCCTCGGGAGTATCAAGAATAACAAAGTCCGTTAAGATAGTGACATTTGCAACCACAACAGGCACATCCTCAAAAATACCGACATGTATAGCAGTTGATTTGTCAGCCATTTGCAGAGATATTTCAGTAGGTGTCAACTTATTCAATTCAAGTCTACGATATAAAGAGAGAGGCATAACACTAACACCGGTTCCAAGATCACATAAAGTAGTTTTAACATAGCTTCTTTTAATGGAGCATGGTATAGTTGGTACTCCTAGATCTCCAAGTTTCTTTGGTATTCCACCCTTAAAAGTATAATTAGCAAGCATGGTCGAAATTTCAGCTTTTGGTATCTTTCTTTTATTTGTAATGATATCCTTCATATATTTAGCATAAGGGTTTGATTTAAGCATATCAGTTAAGCGCATACGTAAGAAGATAGGTCTAATCATTTCAGCAAAACGCTCAAAATCCTCATCATCCTTTGTCTTGGATGGTTTAGGAGGAAAGGGCATGGGTTTCTGAACACATGGTTCTCTTTCTCTACCATGCTTCCTAGCAAGAAAATCTCTCTTATCATAACGTTGATTCTTTGATTGTGGGTTATCAAGATCAACGGCAGGTTCAATCTCTACATCATTATTTTTGCTAGGTTGAGCATCAACATGAATATTATCATTAACATTATCACTAGATTCATGTTCATCACCTGATTGTGTTTCAGCATCAGAAATAGAAATATCATTGGGATACTCAGGTGTGTCTTCAACAGGTTCACTAGAAGCATGCAAAGTCCTATCATTTTTCTTTTTCCTCTTTTTGGAAGAACTAGGTGCATCCACATTATTTCTCTGAGAATCCTGCTTGATTCTCTTAGGGTGGCCTTCAGGATACAAAGGTTCCTGAGTCATTCTACCAGTTCTAGTAGCCACTCTAATAGCAAAGTCATGTTTATTATTTAGTTCATCGAGCAAATCACTTTGAGCTTTAAGTACTTGCTCAGCTTGAGTGGTAACCATAGAAGCATATTTGTTAATGAGTTTAAGTTCACCTTTAACTCTAGCCATATAATCACTCAAGCGTCCTATCTCGAAAGCATTATTCTCTAATTCTCTACCAACATAAGCATTAAAACTTTCTTGCCTAGCCATAAAGTCATCAAATTCATCTAAGCATGGGCTATGGAATTTAGAAGAAGGAATTTCAACTTTATCATATCTATAGAGAGAATTTACCTTTACTACCTGTGTCGGGTTATCAAGAAAATGTGTTTCTTCAACAGGCGGTATATTAAGGCCATGTATTTCTTCAATAGGAGGTAAATTCTTAACATCTTTAGCTTTAATACCTTTTTCTTTCATTGATTTCTTTGCCTCTTGCATATCTTCAGGACTGAGAAATAGAACACCCCTCTTCTTCGGAGTTGGTTTAGGTATGGGCTCGGGAGTTGGCTCAATTGGCTTAGGAATTGCCTCAGGAATTGGCTCAGGAAGAGTCCAATTATTTTCATTAGTCAACATATTATTCAATAACAATTCAGCTTGGTCAACTGTTCTTTTCCTGA
Organism: Triticum dicoccoides; assembly: GCF_002162155.2. Classification (NCBI taxonomy): domain Eukaryota; kingdom Viridiplantae; phylum Streptophyta; class Magnoliopsida; order Poales; family Poaceae; genus Triticum; species Triticum dicoccoides. The sequence continues at coordinate 696,152,396 of NC_041389.1, read as the reverse complement.
AAACACAACCAACACAACTATCCAAGTAGTCCTTGGAAGCATCGGTTAGTCCATTATAAAAGATATCAAGTATTTCATTTTTCTTAAGAGGATGATCAGGCAAAGCATTGAGTAATCGTAGAAGCCTCCCCCAAGCTTGTGGGAGACTCTCTTCTTTGATTTGCACAAAATTATATATTTCCCGCAAGGCGGCTTGTTTCTTGTGAGCAGGGAAATATTTAGCAGAGAAGTAATAAATCCTATCATGGGGACTATGCACACAATCAGGATCAAGGGAATTAAACCAAGTTTTAGCATCACACTTTAATGAGAACGGAAATATCTTAAGGATATAATAATAGCAAGACTTCTCATCATTAGTAAAAAGGGTGGCTGTATCATTTAACTTGGTAAGATGTGCCACAACAGTTTCAGATTCAAGGCCATAAAAAGTATCAGATTCAACCAAAGTAATAATCTCAGGATCAACAGAGAATTCATAATCCTTATCAGTAGCACAGATAGGTGAAGTAGCAAAAGCGGGGTCAGGTTTCATTCTAGCATTAAGAGATTGTTGCTTCCATTTGGCTAATAACTTCTTAAGATCATATATATCTTTGCAAGCAAAAATAGCTCTAGCAGCTTCTTCATTCATAACATAACCCTCAGGAACAACAGGTAATTCATAATCAGGGGGAGAACTTTCATCATCATTGTCATCAATAATATCATCATTAATAATTTCATTCTCTCTAACCCTAGCAAGTTGTTCATTAAGAAATTCACCTAATGGCAAAGTAGTATCACGCACAGAAGTAGTTTCATCATAAGTATCGTGCATAGTAGAAGTGGCATCATCAATAACATGTGACATATCAGAATTCATAGCAGTAGCAGGTTTAGGTGTCGCAAGCTTACTCAAAACAGAAGGAGAATCTAGTGCAGAGCTAGATGGCAGTTCCTTACCTCCCCTCGTAGTTGAGGGGAAAATCTTTGTTCTTTCGTCTTTCAAGTTCTTCATAGTGATCAGCGGATATAAATCCCAAGTGACTCAAAGAATAGAGCTATGCTCCCCGGCAACGGCATCAGAAATTAGTCTTGATAACCCACAAGTGTAGGGGATCGCAACAGCTTTCAAGGGTAGAGTATTCAACCCAAATTTATTGATTCGACACAAGGGGAGGCAAAGATATTCTCAAGTATAGCAGTTGAGTTGTCAATTCAACCACACCTGGATAACCTAGTATCTACAGCAAGGTAATCAATAGCAAGTAGTATGATAGTAATGGTAACAGTGGCAAAAGTAAAGATAGCAGTTTTGTAATGATTGTAACAATAGCAATGGAAAAGTAAATAAGCGAAGCACAATATGTGAAAAGCACGTAGGCATTGGATCATTGATGGATAATTATGTCAGATGCGATTCCTCATGTAATAGTTATAACATAGGGTGACACAGAACTTGCTCCAGTTCATCAATATAATGTAGGCATGTATCCGAATATAGTCATACGTGCTTATGGAAAAGAACTTGCATGACATCTTTTGTCCTACCCTCCCGTGGCAATGGGGTCCTAGTGGAAACTAAGGGATATTAAGGCCTCCTTTTAATATATGAACTGGAGCGTTAGCACTTAGTGAATACATGAACTTCTCAAACTACGGTCATCACCGAGAAGTATCCCGATTATTGTCACTTCGAGGTTGTCGGATCATAACACATAATAGGTGACTATAGACTTGCAAGATAGGATCAAGAACTCATATATATTCATGAAAACATAATAGGTTCAGATCTGAAATCATGGCACTTGGGCCCTAGTGACAAGCATTAAGCATAGCAAAGTCATAGCAACATCAATCTCAGAACATAGTGGATACTAGGGATCAAACCCTAATAAAACTAACTTGATTACATGGTAAATCTCATCCAACCCATCACCGTCCAGCAAGCCTACGATGGAATTACTCACGCCCGGCGGTGAGCATCATGAAATTGGTGATGGAGGATAGTTGATGATGACGATGGCGATGAATCCCCCTCTCCGGAGCCCCGAACGGACTCCAGATCAGCCCTCCCGAGAGAGATTAGGGCTTGGCGGCGGCTCTGTATCGTAAAACGCGATGAAACTTTCTCTTTGATTTTTTTCTCTGCGAAACAAAATATATGGAGTTGGAGTAGAGGTCGGTGGAGCATCAGGGGGCCCACGAGATAGGGGGCGCGCCTAGGGGGAGGGGGCGCGCCCCCACCCTCGTGGAGAGGGTGTGGGACCCCTGGTCTTCATCTTTTGCAAGTATTTTTTATATTTTCCAAAAGCTATCTCCGTGGATTTTCAGGTCATTCCGAGAACTTTCGTTTTCTGCACAATAAACAACACCATGGCAGTTCTGCTGAAAACAGTGTCAGTCCGGGTTAGTTTCATTCAAATCATGCAAGTTAGAGTCCAAAACAAGGGAAAAAGTGTTTGGAAAAGTGGATACATTGGAGACGTATCAATGATGCCTTTGATCTAGAATATTACTGCAGTTACATGTCAAGAAATGAAATGCCTTTTGTAACAGATGAGTTTTCGTCCGAAACCCTTATACTTCGAAAGAGATTGTCCTTTCTGTACATGAAGTGGATCCAGTTTTTGCCGTAACCCTCTCAGCTTTTTAGGACATGCTATGTGGGTGAAATGATGATACCATGCCAACTTTCAGCCTTTCCAGACTTCATTTGTAGTGCTTTTCAATTTCAAAGTCATTTAGCTAAAAAAATCAGTAAATGCATGAAAAATAACAAATGATGTCAGAAAGGGTTGAAAATTTATGATGTGGCTTTGAATGGTGCATTTTGAACAAACACAAAAGTCCGGAGTTCAAACAAGTTCAAAAAAATGAAATCCCTTTGTAAGAGATGAGTTTTCGTCCCAAACCATGTTACTTCGAAAGAGATTGTCCATTTTGTACACGAAGTGCATCCAGTTTTTGCCGTAACCCTCTCACCTTTTTAGCACATGCTATGTGGGTCAAATGATGATACCATGCCAACTTTTAACCTTTCAGAGTTCATTTGTAGTGCCTTTCAATTTTAGGGTCATTTAGCTCCAAAAATTAGTAAATGCATGAAAAATACCAAATGAAATTAGAAAGGGTTGAAAATTTATGATGTGGCTTTGAATGGTGCATTTTGAACACACAAAAAGTCTGGAGTTCAAATAAGTTCAGAAAAATGAAATGCCTTTTGTAACAGATGAGTTTCCATCCGAAACCCTGATACCTCGAAAGAGATTGTCCATTTAGTACACGAAGTGCATCCAGTTTTTACTGTAACCCTCCCAACTTTTAAGAACATGTTATGTGGGTGAAATGATGATACCATGCCAACTTTCAACCTTTTCAAAGTTTATTTGTAGTGCTTTTCAATTTCAGGGTCATTTAGCTCAAAAAATCAGTAAATGCATGAAAAATACCAAATGAAATCAGAAAGGGTTGAAAATTTATGATGTGGCTTTGAATGGTGCATTTTGAACACACAAAAAGTCTCGACTTCAAGTAAGTTCAAAAAAATGAAATCCCTTTGTAAGAGATGAGTTTTCATCCGAAACTCTGATACTTGGAAAGAGATTGTTCATTTTGTATACAAAGTGGATCCAGTTTTTTCCGTAACCCTATCAACTTTTTAGCATATGCTATGTGGGTGAAATGATGATACCATGCCAACTTTCAACCTTTTCAGAGTTCATTTGTACTGCTTTTCAATTTCAAGGTCATTTAGCTAAAAGAAATCATAAATGCATGAAAAATACCAAATGAAGTCAGAAAGGGTTGAAATTTGGAGCGGGCCTCACACATCAAATTGTCTACCGCACAAAAAAATTGGATTTTTCTGAAAGTTTTTGAATTTTTTACGAATTGTTTTCTAACCAGGTGCAGATGAGCCTGGGCACCGAAATGCCCTACTCATTTAAAATAACCTAAAAATTGCTAATTTGAATATAATGATAAAACACACTAATATTAAATAGCAGGGAAAAGAATCACTCAAAAATCTATTTTTAAAGTAAAGTTATTCACAAACTAGTGATTCACACAAATTTCAAAGAATTCAAATTTAAACTATTCAAATTTGAAAACTAGTGGCACTAACAGAAAGTTTACAATTTTTGTGACCTAAAGCAAAAAGAATCACTCAAAAACTCTAAGATTTTAGCTGTAAGTAGAAACAAAAGGAAATAAATAAAGCAAAAAACAAAACAAAAATACTAGATTTTTTTATAAAAAAAATGTTGCCTACTAGGCCACCACGGCCTGCATACGACTAGAAATCCAACCGCTAGTTGGGCCCAGATGCAAGCCCGTAGCAGGCCCAGTAGGCCCACAGGCAGAGTGAGTACGTTTAGGCCCATAGGCCTGCATTAGAGAGGATCTCGAGAGGGCAGCGGTGCTTATAAACCACTTCGAGCCCCTCTCAACTAGGGAGGTGGCACTAAACTTTTTGTCGCGGCAGCACCCCCCTTTCGTCCCATTTGCTGGCACCAACCGAGACCAATACCCACCTTTGGTCTCGGTTGGTGGCACCAACCGGGACCAATGCCCACCTTTTGTCCTAGTTCGTGCCACCAACCGGGACCAAAGGGCTCTGCTTCCCGCCCTTTGGGCTGCTGGAAATTGACCTTTGGTCCCAGTTTGTGGCACCAATCGGGACTAACGGTGGGCATTGGTCCTGGTTGGTGCCACCAACCGGGACTAAAGGGGGTTGCTATCTAAGCCAAGACTTAGGAAATTTCCCCCCACACCCCTCATTCTTCTCTCAACGTCGACACCCTGCCCCGGCGCTGACACCCTGCCCCGACACCGACAACGATGCTGCCAGGCTGCTGCTGTGCCACCCTACCCTGACACCGACGACGACGCCGCTAGGCTGCTGCTGCGCTACCCTGCCCCAACACCGATGCTGCCAGGCTGCTGCACCGCCCTCCCAACATCGATGCCCTGCCCCGACGCCAATAATGCCAGGCTGCTGCGCCGCCCTCCCGACACCGACGCCCTTCCCTAAGCCCGCACGCTCGTCATCGCCGCCCCGCAGTGAGCTCCGCCCCCCTTCCCTTGCGCTGCGCTGCCGCCGCCACCGCCCCTGCCCTGTGTTGCCGCCGCCCTGCCCCTGTGAGGTCGTTCTTGTGAGTTCATGGATTTTTTTCTTAATTTTTTTTCATATATATAGATGGATGGAATGATGTATTTATATATGGATGGATGGATTGATGTGTATATAGAATTTTTTATGTTCATATTTTTTTTTTTTCATATATATAGATGGATGGATTGATGTATTTATATATGGATGGATGGATGGATTGATGTGTACATAGAATTTTTTTATGTTCATAGAAATTTTTAGGTTCATAGAATTTTTTTTTCTTTAATTTTTTTCATATATATAGATGGATGGATTGATGTATGTATATATATGGATCTCTGGATGGATGGATGGATGTGTATAGATTTTTTTTATGTTCATAGAATATTTGTTCATAGAAAACTCCGGTAACTTCGACATGAGGGGGGGCGTCGATCAACCCCCTCTCACCCGACCAACTCACAGTCCACCCGAACCAGGACTAAAAGAGCGTTGTCGAGGCCACCCCAAACCCTAGACGAAGAAAGAGCATTGTGGATCAACCCCCTCTCGCCCGACCAACTCTCAAGTCCACCCAAACAGGGACTGAAAGAGCATTGTCGAGGCCACCCCAAACCCAAGACGAAGAAAGAGCGTTGTCGATCAACCCCCTTTCGCCCAACCAACTCTCGAGTACACCCAAACCGGGACTGAAAGAGCGTTGTCGAGGACACCCCAAACCCTAGAAGCATTTTCGAGGCCACCTAAATTTACCAAGTTAAAAGAGCATTGTCGAGGCATAGCAATTATTTTTTGGAAAGTGTCATCTCCTGAAAGTATAACCCCGATAACTTCGACATGAGGGGGGACGTCGGACATGCATGAGAGAGGCGGTCCACAACTAATCCATTGCTTATATATGCATGCATATGATTCCTTGTTGTGATTAGCTTGGTCTATGTTTGCCACTAATTAATCCATCTCTCATGTTTGTACATTTCCATGTTGTAATATTTGCATAAACTATGGAAAGAGACTTAGAACAAGAAGAGATGTGTGGGATATAATCCACGACGGAGGTGATCCCTTGCCGTTTCTCAACGACACCGATGGTCAGGAAGGAGAGGATGACGGCTCCGGTGATCCAACAATGGAGGAGGAAGGAGATCATGACGGCTTTGGTGATCGAATGCTGGAGGAAGGAGATCATGATGACGGCTCCGGTGACAAAACGGAGGAGGGAGCTGTTGCAAAGTCCGGTGAGGTATATATATTAATTAAGCCTGTGCTGACTTGATGCATTAATTGTTTTGGTATGTACACATATTAACGCTTCTTTCTTATTTCATAGCCCTCCGGTTCGAGCCAAACTTCTGTAAGGAGACGAGAACTGGCCAGATCGTTCAAGGACTTGGTTCTTCAGGGTTGGGTGAACTTTGGACCCAGAAACAGGGGAGTGCCATTGGACGGACGAGCAACTTGCAATACCCATCAAGAAGCTTCAGAAATATATCAGGGCAGCATAGGAAGGGATGTTCATTCCCGACAGAGAGAAAGACGAGCTGACTTCGACCCTCGGGAATCCTGAGCACCCTGGACGAACACGAGGCACACCAGGCTCCGTTCCATGGGTGCATGGGTTTCCCGGCAGTGGTGTTTACAGAAGCCGAGAGAGAAAGAGGAAAGTGGAAGCGAGCAAAATGGAGAAGCTCAATGCCCAGAAACAGGAAAGAGGAAAGAGGAACTTGAGAGCCAGCGAGCTACCGGCCAACCATCTCAGTGGCACAAAGATCCTTGCTTCGACGCTGCCCCAGAAGCTACCCCACCATCTCAGCGGAGAAGCAGCATGGCTTCCATGGAGCTCGTTCAGCCTGATTTCATGGCTCCTCACTACCCTATGATAGTATCACAGAGGTTGAAAATTGCGAGCTAATGAAGAAATGCTAGAACCTAACTTTGAAGGCAGCAGTCGGCTCTGGTATACCTCCTCAAGCTGAGGGAACTTTTCATTGTCGTCCAATTCCACATGGCTATGCTGGGTTTTTTTTTTGAACCTATAACAGTAGGAGAACCTCCTACCGTGAATTAAATTAAAGAATGGGTAATAATGTACAAGTTTTTTACATCCCCATGAGTTGGTGTGGGAAGATGACTACATTATTGAGGCTAAGATAGAGGGGATAGAGCTTTTATGTTTTTCCTTCACCCTATGAGTGAGGAGGGAGAAATCTTCCTTGAATCTTCTAAGCCAAGATTCCTTTGAGGGGACAATTTTCCTAAAGTGCTCATTATTCCTTTCTTTCCAAAGACTCCAAGCCGCTAGCAAGAAAGTTTCCATGAATAGTGGTCTATTCCATGTACGTTTGGCCTCAGAATTTTTTTGAGAGATTGTCACCCCCGGGGCCCAAGAGATGTGAGTGGCATCCCAACATTGAGTGCTAAACGGGCAGTCAAAAAATAGATGTCCCATGGTTTCCTCTTCGGTTGAGCCACATAGAAGGCATCCGTACTCATCTCCAATATTATAGTGTCTTCTTTTCAGCATGTTTCGAGTGTTGAGTCGGTCAACCAGAAGGAGCCAACCAAAGACCTTAATTTTCATTGTGGCCCTAGACGTCCAAATCCACCTGAATGTATCATGAACATGCACGTCTCTGAAGTAATAAGTATAGAATCTGTGTGCAGAGTAGGTTGCGGATCCCCAGGCATAACTCCATGTATGCATCGAGTCATTTAGAGTGATATTTGTCAACTGTAGTTGCATATCCTTAACCTCATTAAATGCTTGGCTAGAGGGAGGTGGAATGTTTGATTCAGAGATGTAGCAGTTAAGAATCCTTGGACCGACAAGTCTTCATTAATGGCAAAGCAGAAAGCACGCGGGAATGAGTCAGCCAGGACACCATTTGTCCATTGATCCTTCCAGAACAAAATGTCAGACCCAATAGTGACCTGTGCGCGAGCAATACCTCGGTAAACTGGCATGAGTTTGGTGACGTCCCTCCACCAGAATGAGCCACATGTCCACATGGCTATGCTGTTGTGATGGTGGATGAAATAATGGAGGGATTGGAGGAGCTGGAGCTTGACTTCCCTATAGGTGAAGGGGACATGCATCTGGGAGCTGCTTTAAGGAATACCTGTCTACGGAGGAAGGAGTACATCAAGCTTCCAAACTGGATGCCTCCTCCTCCGACAAGTCGGGGCACTCCACCTCATCTTTCGCCTCCTCCTCCTCCGGCGAGTCAAGGCACTCCACCTCATCTTCCGCCTCCTCCTCCTCTGGCTAGTGATCAGGGCACTCTGCCTCCTCCTCCACCTCCTCTGGCGCATCGGAGCACCCCGCATCCTCCTCCGCCTCCTCCGCGTGTCAGTGGACTCCGCCGCATCAGCAACGGCAGAAAAGAGATGCCGCCGCTCCGGCGGCTAGCAGTACAAGCAGAGGCGGGAAGCAATTCAAATACGGTCCATGTCTCAAGGCTCCGGAAAAGTTACCATATAAGAGGACTCACAAAGAAGCCGATGACATCATGGCAGACAAAGTGGAGGACCATTTTGCACGGAAACCTCCATCTCTGAAGGAAACGGTATATCCGGTGAAAGCGAAGCGCACTCTGGATGCCCTGAAGCGCCCACCACTGCCTTCGCCGGATTCCAACTATGTCTGATGTATTAAAAAGACATATGAAGATGCGCGGCAGTCGGGAAGTACTTCCAGTGATGCAAGATTAGCACAACGAAGAAGTGGGAAAACAATTCCCTAGCTCGGCAAACAGGCGAAGCAATCGTGCCCCCTGCTCAAGGTTTCTAGTGATATCGTGCTAATCATCTGGGGCTATTGCCCGGTACCAATCCTGGTGATTACCTGAGCGATGATGTAGAGTTTGAAACATTAGAGGTAGTAGTGATCTTCAGATACGAGTATGGGAAGCCTCTCGTCAAACCTGATCATCCTCCTCTAACAACGATGATGTGAAGATTGCATGAATAGTACATGGATACCTGCAGGAAGTCTGGGGAGGATAGTATGATGGTGAGAATTAAATATGATTACGGCCTCATTGGAGTTGAGTTGCTGCCTGTTGAATTTGTGGAGTTATTTCAGTTATTCAATCAAGATGCCCTCAACAAACAACTCATGACTTGCTACTTTCTGTAAGTATTACTTCTGTAATTAAGTATCTATAGCTCAGCTCTTTCATTGCATGTATATGTAATTATCCCTATATTATGCAGACTGAAGATCATCGAATGCAAAAAATGACAAATATATGGCATTGGGTTCATTAACCCAAATACCATGAATGAATGGTCTGTTAAAAAGAGAGTCAAAGACACCAAGGACAACTTGCTACAATCGTTACTTCGACATCAAAACAAAGCTAAAATACTCTTTCCTTACAACTTCAAGTGAGTGTTACTATCTTCTGCATATTCGGTTTCGCTTACTCGAGGTTATAGTAATGTAATTGATGAGTTATGCATGCGCAGCTTCCACTTTATTCTGCTAGAGATTAAGCTTGACGGGGGAATAGTAACTGTCTTAGACTGGAGACGAAAGATCCCCAAGATTATGTGAACATGACTGCAATGCTCTAGAAGTAATATCAATCGATCATTATCACACCATATCGGCAACTTTCATTCATTTGCTAATATCAAGTATCATTTCCTTTGCCTGGCAGGGTTTGGAAAAAGTTCACCGGAATGGTTTCAGGTCTGCAGAGGCAGCTGCGATTTACACACCCCAAAGTAAGTAGTACAAGCTAGTTTCGCGCATCTCTCATTGATTCTAGTTTCATCAATACCATTTATCATGCTTGATTATCAGTTTGATTGAACTCTATTTCTCATAAAGTGCTTATGGCAGGAAGGCGGGAATCATTTATGTGGATACTATGTTTGTGAGTTCATCTACAACTCAACCTCTTAGCAGGGCTACTCTGACGAACAATATGAAGTACGTAAACAATATTCACAATTTTATTTTATTACCATCAATTGTGTTGAGTTTCATTCATATATATGTATTGACCCCCTTCTTTAAATTAGTTGTGGCAGATGCGGGATAAACTCCTACCACATGATCGCATACGGGCAATTCAAGAGGAATTGGCGGGATTCTTTCTTGAGCACGTCATACATAAAGACAGAGAATGCCATGTGGAAGTTGACATGGATTTTAGATGTTAGGGATTTTATCATGCTTGATTACGAGTTTGATTGAACTCTATTTCTCATAAAGTGCTTATGACGGGAAGGCGGGAATAATTTATGTGGATACTATGTTTGTGAGTTCATCTACAACTCAACCTCTTAGCGGTGCTACTCTGACAAACAATATGAAGTACATAAACAATATTCACAATTTTATTTTATTACCATCAGTTGTGTTGATTTTCATTCATATATATGTATTGACCCCCTTCTTTAAATTAATTGTGGCAGATGCGGGATAAACTCCTACCACATGATCGCATAAGGGCAATTCAAGAGGAATTGGCGGGATTCTTTCTTGACCACGTCATACATAAAGACAGAGAATGCCATATGGAAGTTGACATGGATTTTAGATGTTAGGGATTGTAAGAGACGTTATATTGTATATATATGTAGTAGCGTCGGATAGAATTATGAAAACTTGTTATTCGACCAATCTCGGAGAAAGAGAGGTCACTTCTCTCTGTACGTATATGTTCATGACGATCTTGTGTAATTAATGGTTCCTTCCTTTTCCTACTAGCTAGTGTGCCAAGTTCTCTCTATACATATAGTAGCTGTCGTCGATCAAGCACGAAGAAAGAGAGGTCACTTCTCTCTATTACCTAGCTAACAAAATATGACCAAGCCCCTAAATTAACCCTCCAAAACCCCAACTCCCCCCCCCCCTTTAAAAAAACAAAAACCAGATCGCCTGCGAGCTGCTGACGCGTGACTGCCTTTTGGTCCCGATTGGTGTTATCAACTGGGACTAAAGGTCCTCCTGCCAGGACGCCCCGCAGCGGCCATGTGGAGCCCCTTTTGTACCGGTTCGTAAGCAAACCTAGACTAAAGCTTTTAGTATTTAGTCTAGACCCTTTAGTCTCTGTTCCAGAACCGGGTCTAAAGGCCCTCTGGAACCGGGACTAGTTCCCTGTTTTCTGCTAGTGATATAGTATTTTCGTGTATTAGCTGTGCAATACCCTCAGACACTGTATGGATGTCGACATTGAGGGCCACATGATTGGATTCGTTCCAATATCAAATCACCTAGGACATTGATATTGAGATTGAACCTGAATTAGGTTGTTTACATGTTCAAGCAATCGGCACTTGGAATTAATTATGTTGTTTGGATGTTCAAGCAATTGGTGGCACTTTGAATTTGGAGGAGAGACCAATTATTATGCTTGTTTGGATGGTCATCGATTGGAATTGCTCATGTGTATGAGCATGAACATTGTACTTTGATGTAATGTTTTAAACTAAAATATGTACACCATGTAAATCTATTCGAATGAATATACTTCAAGAATTTTTTTTAAACATGCTAATAGATTGGAAAATGTTCACATGACAATAATCATGTTAAAGAAATAATGCAGAAATGGGACAAAAATGGGTCAGATTTAACGAATGAATACAACATGGGTCTTTCAACCAAGATACAACTCATATACCTTAGACAAGTAAAGAATACAAATGTCTTAATAAGGCTTAAACAAATGCAAAAGACGTCCATATCGCTACCCAGACCGCTGTCTATGGGCTAACCAGCTAACATCGTCCCTCAAGAAACGCTCTTTTCGAACTACTACCGGCTGTATTGGCGGCAATCAAGGGAAAAGAGTAAATTGAGCAAGGTGAGTACTCTGTTGTACTCGCAAGACTTACCGTAGACCTGCACTATTTATGCATTATGTATCAAAGGGGGTAAGTGGTTAGGGGCATCAAACACTAGCACCTATAGAGACACGCTACAACTTACATCTACCTGAGATAAGGAAAAAGAGTGTGTAAGAACAATCTACAGACCAAAATGAATTAGGTAAATTAGCAGGAGAGGGCATAGTTTTTGTCCTCTCTATGAGTGTCCTATTCATTCTGTCTACAAGACCATTGCATTGAGGTGTCTTTGGTGTGTCTTTGGTGGACTCTTCTCAAGCCGGATGGCATACTCTCTGCAGTACCTTTCAAGAGGACCTTGGTACTCACCACCGTTGTCTGATCTCATCACACACTTCAATTTCCCGCTGGTTTTATTTCAAGTTTGCATGAAACTTCTTGAAGGCTTCGAGCATCTCGTTCATGTGTTTTGGTACATACACAAAAACCTTTTTGTAATGGTCATCCATGAAAACCATAAAGTATATTCATCCATCATGGGATTCATTCATGAAACAAGCATCAGTGTGCATAGTATCAAGAACATTTTCTACGCGGTATGAAGGGTTGTACCAAAAGCATGAAGGAAATATGCCCTAGAGGCAATAATAAAGTTATTATTTGTTTCCTCATATCATGATAAATGTTTATTATTCATGCTAGAATTGTATTAACCAGAAACAATGATACATGTGTGAATACATAGACAAACATATAGTCACTAGTATGCCTCTACTTGACTAGCTCGTTTATCAAAGATGGTTATGTTTCCTAGCCATGGACAGAAGAGTTGTCATTTGATTAACGGGATCACATCATTAGGAGAATGATGTGATTGACATGACCCATTCCGTTAGCCTAGCACTTGATCGTTTAGTATGTTGCTATTGCTTTCTTCATAACTTATACATGTTCCTGTAACTATGAGATTATGCAACTCCCGTTTACCGGAGGAACACTTTGTGTGCTACCAAACATCACAACGTAACTGGGTGATTATAAAGGTGCTCTACAGGTGTCTCCAAAGGTACGTGTTGAGTTGGCATAATTCCAGATTAGGTTTTGTCACTCCGATTGTCGGAGAGGTATCTGGGCCCTCTCGGTAATACACATCACTTAAGCCTTGCAAGCATTGTAACTAATGAGCTAGTTATGAAATGATGTATTACGGAACGAGTAAAGAGACTTGCCGGTAACGAGATTGAACTAGGTATTGGATACCGACGATCGAATCTCGGGCAAGTAACATACCGATGACAAAGGGAACAACGTATGTTGTTATGCGGTTTGACCTATAAAGATCTTCGTAGAATATGTAGGAACCAATATGTACATCCAGGTTCCTCTATTGGTTATTGACTGAGAATAGTTCTAGGTCATGTCTACATAGTTCTCGAACCCATAGGGTCCGCACGCTTAACGTTACGATGACAGTTTTATTATGAGTTTATAAGTTTTGATGTACCGAAGTTTGTTCAGAGTCCCGGATGTGATCACGGACATGACGAGGAGTCTCGAAATGGTCGAGATATAAAGATTGATATATTGGACGGATATATTTGGATACCGGAAAGGTTCCGGATGAGATTGGAAATATACCGGAGCTCTGGGAGGTTACCGGAACCCCCCGGTAAGTATATGGGCCTTATTGGGCCTTAGTGGAAAGGAGGGAGAAGGGGCAAAGGAGGGCCCCCCCCCAAGCCCAATCCGAGTTGGGAGGGGGGCCGGCCCCCCCTTTCCTTCTTCCCTCCCCTTTCTTCCTTCCCTCTCCTACTCCTAATAGGAAAGGGGGGCCAAACCTACTTGGAGTAGGATTGCCCCCCCTAGGGCGCGCCTCTCCCTTGGCCGGCCCCCTCCTCCTCTCCCCCTTTATATACGGGGGAGGGGGCACCCCTAGAACACACAAGTTGATGTACGGATCGTTCCTTAGCCGTGTGCGGTGCCCCCCTCCACCATATTCCACCTCTGTCATATCGTCGCAGAGTTTAGGCGAAGCCCTACGCCGGAAGAACATCATCATCGTCACCACGCCGTCGTGCTGACGGAACTCATCCCCGGTGCTTTGTTGGATTGGATCCCGGGGAACGTCATCGAGCTGAATGTGTGCTGAACATGGAGGTGCCGTACATTCGGTACTTGGATCGGTCGGATCGTGAAGACGTACGACTACATCAACCGCGTTGTCATAACGCTTCCGCTTACGGTCTACGAGGGTACGTGGACAACACTCTCCCCTCTCGTTGCTATACCATCACCATGATCTTGTGTGTGCATAGGAAAATTATTGAAATTACTACGTTCCCCAACAGTGGTATCAGAGCCTAGGTTTTATGCGTTGATGTTATATGCACGAGTAGAACACAAGTGAGTTGTGGGCAATACAAGTCATACTGCTTACCAGCATGTCATACTTTAGTTCAGCGGTATTGTTGGATGAAGCGGCCCGGACCGACATTACGCGTACGCTTACACGAGACTGGTTTTACCGCCGTGCTTTGCACACAGGTGACTAGCGGGTGTCTATTTATCCAACTTTAGTTGAACCAAGTGTGGCTACGCCCGGTCCTTGCGAAGGTTAAAACAGCACTAACTTGACAAACTATCGTTGTGGTTTTGATGCGTAGGTAAGAACGGTTCTTGCTCAGCCCGTAGCAGCCACGTAAAACTTGCAACAACAAAGTAGAGGACGTCTAACTTGTTTTTGCAGGGCATGATGTGATGTGATATGGTCAACACGTGATGCTATATTTTATTGTATGAGATGATCATGTTTTGTAACCGAAGTTATCGGCAACTGGCAGGAGCCATATTGTTGTCGCTTTATTGTATGAAATGCAAACGCCCTGTAATTGCTTTACTTTATCACTAAGCGATAGCGATAGTCGTAGAAGCAATAGATGGCGTAAACGACAATGATGCTACGATGGATATCAAGATGTCGCGCCGGTGACGATGGTGATCACGATGGTGCTTCAGAGATGGAGATCACAAGCACAAGATGATGATGGCCATATCATATCACTTATATTGATTGCATGTGATGTTTATCCTTTATGCATCTTATCTTGCTTTGATTGACGGTAGCCTTTTAAGATGATCTCTCACTAATTATCAAGAAGTATTCTCCCTGAGTATGCACCGTTGTGAAAGTTCTTCGTGCTGAGACACCACGTGATGATCGGGTGTGATAGGCTCTACGTTCAAATACAACGGTTGCAAAACAGTTGCACACCCGGAATACTCAGGTTAAACTTGACGAGCCTAGCATATACAGATATGGCCTTAGAACACGGAGACCGAAAGGTCGAGCGTGAATCATATAGTAGATATGATCAACATAGTGATGTTCACCATTGAAAACTACTCCATCTCACGTGATGATCGGACATGGTTTAGTTGATTTGGATCACGTAATCACTTAGATGACTAGAGATATGTCTGTCTAAGTGGGAGTTCTTAAGTAATATGATTAATTGAACTTAAATTTATTATGAACTTAGTACCTGATAATATTTTGCTTGTCTATGTTTGTTCTAGATAGATGGCCCGTGTTGTTGTTCCATTGAAATTTAATGCGTTCCTTGAGAAAGCAAAGTTGAAAGATGATGGTAGCAATTACACGGACTGGGTCCATAACCTGAGGATTATCCTCATTGCTGCACAGAAGAATTATGTCCTGGAAGCACCGCTGGGTGCTAGGCCTACTGCTGATGCAACTAACGATGTTAAGAACGTCTGGCAGAGCAAAGCTGATGACTACTCGATAGTTCGGTGTGCCATGCTTTACGGCTTAGAACCGGGTCTTCAACGACGTTTTGAACGTCATGGAGCATATGAGATGTTCCAGGAGTTGAAGTTAATATTTCAAGCAAATGCCCGGATTGAGAGATATGAAGTCTCCAATAAGTTCTATAGCTGCAAGATGGAGGAGAATAGTTCTGTCAGTGAACACATACTCAAAATGTCTGGGTATAATAATCACTTGATTCAACTGGGAGTTAATCTTCCTGATGATAGTGTCATTGACAGAATTCTTCAATCACTGCCACCAAGCTACAAGAGCTTCGTGATGAACTATAATATGCAAGGGATGGACAAGACTATTCCCGAGCTCTTCGCAATGCTAAAAGCCGCGGAGGTAGAAATCAAGAAGGAGCATCAAGTGTTGATGGTTAACAAGACCACCAGTTTCAAGAAAAAGGGCAAAGGGAAGAAGAAGGGGAACTTCAGGAAGAACAGCAAACAAGTTGCTGCTCAAGAGAAGAAACCTAAGTCTGGACCTAAGCCTGAGACTGAGTGCTTCTACTGCAAGCAGACTGGACACTGGAAGCGGAACTGCCCCAAGTATTTGGCGGATAAGAAGGATGGCAAAGTGAACAAAGGTATATGTGATATACATGTTATTGATGTGTACCTTACTAATGCTCGCAGTAGTACCTGGGTATTTGATACTGGTTCTGTTGCTAATATTTGCAACTCGAAACAGGGACTACGGATTAAGCGAAGATTAGCTAAGGACGAGGTGACGATGCACGTGGGAAATGGTTCCAAAGTCGATGTGATCGCAGTCGGCACGCTACCTCTACATCTACCATCGGATTAGTTTTAGACCTAAATAATTGTTATTTGGTGCCAGTGTTGAGCATGAACATTATATCTGGATCTTGTTTGATGCGAGACGGTTATTCATTTAAATCAGAGAATAATGGTTGTTCTATTTATATGAGTAATATCTTTTATGGTCATGCACCCTTGAAGAGTGGTCTATTTTTATTGAATCTCGATAGTAGTGATACACATATTCATAGTGTTGAAACCAAAAGATGCAGAGTTGATAATGATAGTGCAACTTATTTGTGGCACTGCCGTTTAGGTCATATCGGTATAAAGCGCATGAAGAAACTCCATACTGATGGGCTTTTGGAATCACTTGATTATGAATCACTTGGTACTTGCGAACCGTGCCTCATGGGCAAGATGACTAAAACGCCGTTCTCCGAAACTATGGAGCGAGCAACTGATTTGTTGGAAATCATACATACTGATGTTTGTGGTCCAATGAATGTTGAAGCTCGCGACGGGTACCGTTATTTTCTCACCTTCACATATGATTTGAGCAGATATGGGTATATCTACTCAATGAAACACAAGTCTGAAACATTTGAAAAGTTCAAAGAATTTCAGAGTGAAGTGGAAAATCATCGTAACAAGAAAATAAAGTTTCTACGATCTGATCGTGGAGGAGAATATTTGAGTTACGAGTTTGGTTTACATTTAAAACAATGCGGAATAGTTTCGCAACTCACGCCACCCGGAACACCACAACGTAATGGTGTGTCCGAACGTCGTAATCATACTTTACTAGATATGGTGCGATCTATGATGTCTCTTACTGATTTACCGCTATCGTTCTGGGATTATGCTTTAGAGACGGCCGCATTCACGTTGAATAGGGCACCATCAAAATCCGTTGAGACGACGCCTTATGAACTGTGGTTTGGCAAGAAACCAAAGTTGTCATTTCTTAAAGTTTGGGGCTGCGATGCTTATGTGAAGAAACTTGAACCAGATAAGCTCGAACCTAAATCAAAGAAATGTGTCTTCATAGGATACCCAAAAGAAACTATTGGGTACACCTTCTATCACAGATCTAAGGGCAAGATTTTCGTTGCTAAAATCGGATCCTTTCTAGAGAAGGAGTTTCTCTCGAAAGAAGTGAGTGGGAGGAAAGTAGAACTTGATGAGGTAACTGTACCTACTCCCTTATTGGAAGGTAGTTCATCAAAAGAACCGGTTCCTGTGACAACTACACCAATTGGTGAGAAAACTAATGATATTGATCATGAAACATCAGATCAAGTTTCTACTGAACCTCGTAGGTCTACCAGAGTAAGATCCGCACCAGAGTGGTATGGTAATCCTATTCTGGAAGTCATGTTACTTGACCATGATGAACCTACGAACTATGAGGAAGCGATGATGAGCCCAGATTCCGCAAAATGGCTAGAGGCCATGAAATCTGAGATGGGATCCATGTATGAGAACAAAGTATGGACTTTGGTTGACTTGCCCGATGATCGGCAAGCCATTGAGAATAAATGGATCTTTAAGAAGAATACTGACGCTGACGGTAATGTAACTGTCTATAAAGCTCGACTTGTTGCAAAAAGTTTTTCGACAAGTTCAAGGGGTTGACTACGATGAGACCTTCTCACCAGTAGCGATGCTTAAGTCTGTCCGAATCATGTTAGCAATTGCCGCATTTTATGATTATGAAATATGGCAAATGGATGTCAAAACTGCATTCCTGAATGGATTTCTGGAAGAAGAGTTGTATATGATGCAACCAGAAGGTTTTGTCGATCCTAAGGGAGCTAACAAAGTGTGCAAGCTCCAGCGATCAATCTATGGTCTGGTGCAAGCCTCTCGGAGTTGGAATAAACGCTTTGATAGTGTGATCAAAGCATATGGTGTTATACAGACTTTTGGAGAAGCCTGTATTTACAAGAAAGTGAGTGGGAGCTCTGTAGCATTTCTAATATTATATGTGGACGACATATTGTTGATTGGAAATGATATAGAATTTCTGGATAGCATAAAAGGATACTTGAATAAAAGTTTTTCAATGAAAGACCTCGGTGAAGCTGCTTACATATTGGGAATCAAGATCTATAGAGATAGATCAAGACGCTTGATTGGACTTTCACAATGCATGTGCCTTGATAAAGTGTTGAAAAGGTTCAATATGGATCAGGCAAAGAAAGGGTTCTTGCCTGTATTACAAGGTATAAAATTGAGTCAGACTCAATGCCCGACCACTGCAAACGATAGAGAGAAATTGAAGGGAGTTCCCTATGCTTTAGCCATAGGCTCTATCATGTATGCAATGCTGTGTACCAGACCTGATGTGTGCCTTGCTATTAGTTTGGCAAGGAGGTACCAAAGTAATCCAGGAGTGGATCACTGGACAGCGGTCAAGAACATCCTGAAATACCTGAAAAGGACTAAGGATATGTTTCTCGTATATGGAGGTGACAAAGAGCTAGTCGTAAATGGTTACTTCGATGCAAGCTTTGACACTGATCCGGACGATTCTAAATCACAAACCGGATACGTATTTTTATTAAACGGTGGAGCTGTAAGTTGGTACCGTTCTAAACAAAGCGTCGTGGCGGGATCTACATGTGAAGCGGAGTACATAGCTGCTTCGGAAGCAGCAAATGAAGGAGTCTGGATGAAGGAGTTCATTACCGATCTAGGTGTTATACCTAGTGCATCGGGACCAATGAAGATCTTCTGTGACAATACTGGTGCAATTGCCTTGGCAAAGGAATCCAGATTTCACAAGAGGACCAAGCACATCAAGAGACGCTTCAATTCCATCCGGGACCAAGTCCAAGTGGGAGACATAGAGATTTGCAAGATACATACGGATCTAAATGTTGCAGACCCATTGACTAAGCCTCTCTCACGAGCAAAACATGATCAGCACCAAGACTCCATGGGTGTTAGAATCATTACTATGTAATCTAGATTATTGACTCTAGTGCAAGTGGGAGACTGAAGGAAATATGCCCTAGAGGCAATAATAAAGTTATTATTTATTTCCTCATATCATGATAAATGTTTATTATTCATGCTAGAATTGTATTAACCGGAAACAATGATACATGTGTGAATACATAGACAAACATATAGTCACTAGTATGCCTCTACTTGACTAGCTCGTTTATCAAAGATGGTTATGTTTCCTAGCCATGGACAAAAGAGTTGTCATTTGATTAACGGGATCACATCATTAGGAGAATGATGTGATTGACATGACCCATTCCGTTAGCCTAGCACTTGATCGTTTAGTATGTTGTTATTGCTTTCTTCATAACTTATACATGTTCCTGTAACTATGAGATTATGCAACTCCCGTTTACCGGAGGAACACTTTGTGTGCTACCAAACGTCACAACGTAACTAGGTGGTTATAAAGGTGCTCTACAGGTGTCTCCAAAGGTACATGTTGAGTTGGCATAATTCCAGATTAGGTTTTGTCACTCCGATTGTCGGAAGGTATCTCTGGGCCCTCTCGGTAATACACATCACTTAAGCCTTGCAAGCATTGTAACTAATGAGATAGTTACGAAATGATGTATTACGGAACGAGTAAAGAGACTTGCCGGTAACGAGATTGAACTAGTATTGGATACCGACGATCGAATCTCGGGCAAGTAACATACCGATGACAAAGGGAACAACGTATGTTGTTATGCGGTTTGACCGATAAAGATCTTCGTAGAATATGTAGGAACCAATATGGACATCCAGGTTCCGCTATTGGTTATTGACCGAGAATAGTTCTAGGTCATGTCTACATAGTTCTCGAACCCATAGGGTCCGCACGCTTAACATTACGATGACAGTTTTATTATGAGTTTATAAGTTTTGATGTACCGAAGTTTGTTCGGAGTCCCGGATGTGATCACGGACATGACGAGGAGTCTCAAAATGGTCGAGACATAAAGATTGATATATTGGACGGATATATTTGGATACCGGAAAGGTTCCGGATGAGATTGGGAATATA
>NC_041389.1:696123593-696131642 GCF_002162155.2 Triticum dicoccoides | reverse complement strand
TAATAGGAAAGGGGGGGCCAAACCTACTTGGAGTAGGATTGCCCCCCCTAGGGCACGCCTCTCCCCTTGGCCGACCCCCTCCTCCTCTCCCCCTTTATATACGGGGGAGGGGGGCACCCCTAGAACACACAAGTTGATCTACGGATCGTTCCTTAGCCGTGTGCAGTGCCCCCCTCCACCATATTCCACCTCGGTCATATCGTCGCAGAGTTTAGGCGAAGCCCTGCGCCGGAAGAACATCATCATCGTCACTACGCCGTCGTGCTGACGAAACTCATCCCCGACGCTTTGCTGGACTGGAGCCCGGGGAACGTCATCGAGCTGAACGTGTGCTGAACACGGAGGTGCCGTACGTTCGGTACTTGGATCGGTCGGATCGTGAAGACGTACGACTACATCAACCGCGTTGTCATAACGCTTCCGCTTACGGTCTACGAGGGTACGTGGACAACACTCTCCCCTCTCATTGTTATACCATCACCATGATCTTGCGTGTGCGTAGGAAAATTATTGAAATTACTACGTTCCCCAACAAAGCAACCCTATATTGTTTGCCAGCAAAAAAATGTGCATAGGGTTTCAAGGATATACCTTTCAACTCGGGGAGGTACTCAATGTGATCAAGAGTGTGCATGTCCTTCTCACTTATATGCACAAGCCTATTGTGCCAAAAGTCAACTAAAAGTCTCTTTCTCAACAACATTAACACCTCATTGCACAATTTAGGTTTAATCACATAGAGAAAAGCTTTGCCTACCTCCTTGAGCAACAACCGAAGAGCCTTTATGTGATAGCCTGGCTTAATAGGGATGATAGACTACTCATATCAATTTGAAATTCCTTCTTTTCCTGGAGCGCATTCAGAAAGAACTCCAAAGTTAAGCGTGCTAAACTTGGAGTAATTTCAGGATGGGTGACTGACCAGGAAGTTGATCCCATGTGCGCACAAGTGAGGACAAAGTGCGTAGGAAAGACTAGTATTGATATGTGGGGCCAGTCTAGATCCCGCCAGGAGTAATGACCACCGGCGAGTATGTCCGGGGTGTTACAAGTTGGTATCAGAGCCGACCCTCGCGGTTACATAGATGTTTGCGAGTAAGGTGCGCGGTCATGTTGTGCAGGACGTTTGTGACCCGTCATGGCACATGTGTCGGACTGCTCGCACAGGCATATGTGCCAAGAGGGAACGTTCATGTGGCCCGACAAGGACGAGTTACTTTGAGGTGGGATGTATGTGATAGCTTGGCTTAATAAGGATGATAGACTACTCATTTAAATAAGGAATTTCTTCTTTTCCGGGAGCCCATCTTCAAGAACGATCATAGTGCGAAGAGTTGGACATTGATACATCTTGTGGCCTCGGCCTTTGCATGTGAAGCATTGGATTGAGCTTGTCTAGGTCGCATCCAGTGGAGTAGTAGATGATGAAGTGCGCGGCTTGCAGTTGTTGGAAGGAAAACAACTTGATGATGTCATAAGTTGCTTGGAACTTGACTTATCACCGTTGCTTGGTGAAGTCTTGGTCGTCGCAGGAGAAGGCGCCGGCGTTGTTGAAGCTTGATTGTATGAGCCATACTTCTTGGAAGAATACTTGGAATATTTTAAGTCATCTTGTACTTGTCGCTCCGCCTTGGTTGCTTGATGCACTAGCTCGATAAGGTTGGAGTATGGTTGGAAGTCACCAATTTTCTTGATAGGATAGTTGAGGCTGTTCAATAAGCGTGCCATTGTTTGCTCTTCATGGTTGGTGACATTGGCCCTTATCATGGCAATCTCCATTTCCTTCTAGTAGTCTTCAACGGACTTGGTGCCTTGCTTGAGTGCTTAGAGTTTCTTGAATAAGTCACGGCTATAGTGCCATGGCACAAAGCAAGCTCTCATAGCATCTTTCATGTGGGCCCAAGTGGTGATGGGTGGATCACCTCGTGCTTGGCGCTTGACGATCTCTTGTTTCCACCAAATGAGGACATAGTCTTGGAATTCAAGTGAAGCCATAAAAATCTTCTTCTCCTATTCATAGTTGTGTAAAAGGAATATCTTGTCGACCTTCAATGCCCATGAGAGGTATTCCTCGGGATCCGTGCTTCTAGAAAACTTGGGCATGGTGAACTTGAGCTTGCCATAGCGATTCTCATCATTGTGTATGTCGCATTGTCAAAGTTGCACTTGGCGAGGAGGCGGGTTCTCGACTTCTTGTTTCGCTTCATGAACTTAAGGTAGTCGATGAGCTTCTGGTTCTTGTTGAATTTGTTGAGCTTGGGGATGCATTCTTGCTTGGTTGTGTCATTCTTTTCGTGCCTCGCGGAGTGCTTCTTCTTCTTCATGCACACGGCGGTTGCGATCATTGATGGCTTGAGTCACATCTCAGAGAGCACGTTGAGCTTCAAAAGCATGATCTTCACGCTGTTGTTGTTTTGGCGTACAGTGTCGGCGGCTTGCTTTTCTTGACGTCGGCGTTGGCGTTCTTGCGCTTGTTCCAAGGTGGCTCAGTTGTGTCGATGATGACGTTCTTGCACGCGAAGTTGCTCTTGTGTACCATTTTCATGGAATGGATTTTGATTGGCTTGGCGTTCTTGGCACGCAGCTTGATGTCAGTGTACTTGAACCGGAAGGAGATTCATAGGAGTGTCGACTTGAGTGGCACCGTCTTGGTGATGACGAAGTGGAAGAAGATCGGCTGATCATCGAGGCATGTAACTCCTCCAGTTGAGTTGACATCTTGGCATTGAGATCATCCATGTGGTTGGAGAGAGTAGTGTCGAAGTAGTTTCCTGTGCGCTCTTCCGAATGCCGCAAGTCGGTGGCGATTTGCTCAATGCAGTGGCCCAAAGCTTCACTCTCTTCATGCAATGCTCGTTGAATGCTGAAAACATGCACTTTGGTGATGTAGTTGGTAGGTTCTTAATGCTCGTCGAAGAGCGGGTTCGCCGAAGTACTTGGCATGTCCATCATGAGCGTGTGTGGTGAGTAGGAAAGTGAAAGACCGATACCACAGTTACCTTTTATGAAGATTGAGGATGTATCAAGTATCACTCAGTGTAATGCTATGATAGTAGAATTGGTTTCGGGTTCATTTCTCACACCTACAAGTAAAAGGCTTTTTGAGGAGCTCAGTTAGGATGGGTGGCACAAAATTTCAAGCAAATGTTAGTCAAGATATTGAAAATGTTGAGAAGATTCACAAAACTTGCAAGTAAGGCAAATATATCACAACCCAAGAATATCACGGAAACACACACATGAAAGATAAATGGGACCCGTACAACCAAGGGGTGAGCTCAAGATATGCTACCGCAGAAAATGCTCTTGTTGTACAGATACGAGAGAGATGTAGCTCAATTGCTCAAATGCGCGAGATATGCTTGTGCACCTACCTATATGAGTAACCGTGTCATTTTTGAATCCCAAGTATGCTACATAAGTATGATCCAAGAGGATATATACTATGCAAAAGGGCTCAATGCTATTGCTTACAACTCTTTGTTCTTCTCTTTTTGCTTAAATGTTGTGTATCTCTTTTTTTTCACTATGCTTGATGCTCGAGCCAAGTATGATAAGATATGCACGGTGGAGACTAATGGCACAATGATGAAAGCAAGATGATTGCACACTCAAGTAGCTATGCGGAATAAGCGTATCACTAAGGTGCACAATATAGCGTGGCCCGACAATTCTCAACTCGCTAATCTCGATGGGTAAGTGACGCAAATAAGCTCAAGTGTAGAGGCAAGGTAAAGTGTAAGTTGTCGTCGAGGTTACCGTCCTTGCTTATGGTTTGCGGTGTTAATGGTGATTATCGGTGATGATGACAACTCCAGTGCGATGATGAATGGTGGTGATGATGATGAACAACAGTTCCTAAGTATCCAAAACACCTTAGGAAACAGAAACCGCAACTCAAAATCTCAAACACAAGTGGTGTAGCAAAAACAAGTGTGTGGGCGAAGTGGTATACGCGGAAGACAAATGTGGGTGCAAATGAAACAAAAACTGGGCGGTGGTGGAGCTCTCTGATGAGCCCGTATGCACGGGGTCCTAATGCCCATGTGCATGGGGTCTGCCGCCAGCAGATGAACTCGGTGAGATCCGTGGAAAAACGTTGAAATTCGCGGAAATTCGTGGATGGGAAGGGTGGGAATGATGGTGTAGGTGTAGATCCAACTGCCAAACAAAACTTTTGTGGATCAAAACAACAAAATCTAACAAATTACAAGAATTTTTTGGGGGGCTATTTTTGTGGGAATTTTTAATTAGGATGAAAAACAACAAAATCAAGCTAGAATATGGGGGGTAGGGACTCCAAGATGTGAATCAATGGTGCTCATGACACCGAGATAATGTGGGGTGGAACCCTAGAAGAGGATGTTTTCACACTTGGAGGGGGAAAATAGGACGAACTCCCAAGAACACAAAGGGAGAATCATTCAAACAAACCCAAATCACACATCCACTAGGGTAGCATACATGAGATCCACAAGTATACAAGAACAATCCAAGGAAAATAGTCACAAAGGTAAGGTTCTTATCAAATCCACAAGGGAGATGAGGTCTTGGTGATCCGACGATGGGGATCCTCCCCTAGAAGGGGTCTTGAATCCTCTAGGGGGATCTTCTCCTAGGAGGTTTTGATCTCCTAGAGGAGTGGATACAAGGAGCAAAGCTATCAAATGTCTCTCAATACTTTGCTTACCCTAACAAATGGTCTAGGTACGAAATATATAGCTAGGAGGAGGTAAGGGACGAAGTGGAGGGAGAAATGGGAAAAACACGGTCGGCTCCCTGGAGAGCCCGTGCGCACAGAGTAAGTGGGGCCCGTGCGCACGGTGTCCTTGTGGGCACGGTACACGCCCGTGTGCACGGGCTCAGCAGCATCTACAGCGAGGGGCACCGTGCGCACGGGGTCTTCTGGGCCCGTGTGCACGGGGTATCCAGAGACTTTCTGGACAGCCCGTGGGCACAGGGTCGCGTGGGCAGAACTTCTTCTTCCAGCTACTGGCTCCTGTCTTTGTTGCGACGTTCATGTCCTTCTTCTTGGACTTGGTGGACTTTCTTAGCTTCCTCGTGGGTGTCTTCCTCATACATAAGGATGCACAACGTTTCATTGTGAGGTAGTAAACAAGTTTCGGACGAATCCATGTTTAGCTCAATGAGGAAGGAGTTCACCTCGGTTTCAGTTACCCTTGCGCGAGCTCTTGTCATAGGTCCACGTGGTGCAGTTGATGTAGAGTCAATGAGAATGATCGAAGGATGCTCCACATCAGTAGAGATGGATATGGTGGTGGCGATTTCGGAAGTTGGGGGAGAAAGAGGAGAGCAAACGAGAGAGAGAGAGAGAGGTGGGCTTGCCTACTGGGCTGGGCCTCGTAGCCATTTCGGCCTTTTTGACTATAATTTTATTTATTGCTAAAACAATGTTATAATTTTATTGGCGGCGTGGACAGAAATAGTACGGATTATATTATTAGTAACGTGGCACTATTCACTCACGCCACCCGTAACTGGTTCAAAAAAATCAAAATTTAATCAGACCGGTTCAATTACTGGTGGCATGGCGCTTTTCACTCACTTCACCACTACTTATATAGTATTAATGGTGTGACATATGTTCACATGCCACCAATAACTTGCGCCAAGCCACACTTTTGGATCCTAAATACCGGTGGCGTGAATTTTAGGCAGCACTCCACCAGTAACCTATTACTGGTGACGTACCAAATATGCCGACGCCATCACTATTTAAAAAAATCAGTGGTGGCGTGGATTGAAAATGAGGCGCCACCAATTAAAATTGTGGCTAGCCCTTTTTTCACTAGTGATACAAGTATTTTGCTGGTTTAGCCTTACTTTCTCTAGCTGATGTTACACTCTCTTATGTAGTTTGCTGCATGCATCCATGCACGGGAACTACAATCAGGTTGTGTGATCTGCTCCGCGAACAGGTATAGAGGGGAACTACAAGGATTGCTCTAAAATAAAGAAAGGGATATGGATCTTAAAAAAGAAAAAGAGGAATTGTAAACTAGACAAGAACATAATCATGGCAAACATGTGAGTGGTACTCCCTCTGTTTCAAAATAGATGACCCAACTTTATACTAAAGTTAGTACAAAGTTGGGTCATCTATTTTGAAACGGAGAGAGTACCAATATTACAGCAAACACACAAGGAAAAGCCTAAAACAATGTGGTTGAATCTGCTGAATCGTACGGGTTCACCTTTACCCTGAGATCACTCAAATAAAAGCAAAGGGTCGGAGAATCTGAGAAACAAACACCATCGGTTAGTAAAGGTACTGGTTGAATTGGTGGCTGTCTTATCAATCTCATGAAAATGAAATTGGGAGCTTGAGCTTCTTTGGTAAAAAAAAAAAAAAAACTGATTAATGTAGGTGTTGGCTGCCCGGGTTTCGGTTGGCTCCTTCAGCGAGTATTCCCCTCTATTTTTCGGTCCTTTTTCTAGTGTTTGGCCTTCCTCTTGGTCTTGGGCGTCTGGAAATTCATCACATGGTCAACTAAATGTGTGAAACACAAAGTCACTGTTTTCTTTATCTTACTCTGAAATTAACATAGTTCCAGAAAGAACTAATTAATCTGAGAAATGCCTATCATAGAGTAGAGAGGCAACTGAGCTTTGTTTGGGAACTGGTTCTTGAGCATTCTGAGACAAAGCGGTAGATCCAATCCTGGCCTCATAAGGTGATTTCTTTTCTTCTTTCTAACCCATCACACCTAAAGTGCAATTTGCGTGTAGGTTACCAAGATATTGTGGGGCAAACTGGGATGGATGGAACATTTACAGACTCTTGTGAAGCTTGGTTCAGGCTAATGAGATATATGCACATTTTTTTTAGAAAAGGAGGATGACCCCCGGCCTCTGCATCTGGGAGATGCATACGGCCACTTTATTGATTATTCTCGATAACCATACAAAGTATTACAACAATGTGTCTGAATCCACCATCTTGGCAACATGTGCCGCTACTCCTATCCAATATGATGAGGGGGTGCTAGCTGGGCCACTACCCAAACCACTCACCTAAGCCTAACATCAAAAGCCGGAAGCCGAAACTCATTCGGTAACCCCAGCCGAGCCACATACTGGGTCTGGGGCGCAATCCGGTCAGACGCACTCGTGTGTCGTCGCCGCCATCTTCCATAGGTCCGTCTTCAGATCAAATTGAGGCTTCTACCTTGTCTGGCCAGTCTGCCATCGACGTCCCCATGACGCCAGACAGCTTCCCCCTCCTGCACGAGTCCATCTCCGCGCATCAGACGCCGAGTCTCCACAGCACCATGCCGCCGAGATCCGCCATCATCAATGTGAAAGATGAAGCACCGCTCCACCAACGTCGCCGTCCTCTAGTCCCTCGAGCCCGTGTGCACCTCCAAGAATGACGCCCCCAGGGGGGAAGACGACACCAGAGAGCCGCTGCCATCCGATCTACTGATCTAGGGTTTCCCCCGGAGGTAGCAGAGAGTGGCCTTGAACATCTCCACGACGATGCCTTCAGGAAGGGAACGACGCAGACAGCGTCGCCATCGCCGGCCTTGGCAATAGCCAATAGCAGGTTTTCACCCGGATCTGATCGAAGACCTCCATCTCTCGTGCACGGGTCGCCGCCATCCTTGCCGGGATCTGGAAGATCCCGCAAGCCAGATCTCAGTAGGGAGGAGCCCCCCCCCCCACCGAGACCCGCCGGCCAAGCAGGGGAGGCCGAGGCCGCGCCCACAGGACATGCCCGCGCCGCCGCCCCGGAGCAGCCCCGCGCGCCAAGAGGCGAGGACCACCACCATGACTCCCGCCGCACCGCCGCCAGGAGCCCGACCACTCCGCAGCACGCCGTGCCGCCGCACCCGTCATCCAGTCCGGCGCCCAGGCCCGGCGGATCTGGCCCGCGCCTGACCACCCGCGCAAGGGGACGAAGGAGGCCCCGCCGCCGCCTGCGCAGACCGGGCTTCGCCCGGCCACGCCCTCCAGCGGCGGCGAGGGGGAGTAGGGAGGGAGAGGGGGCCGAGCGGAGGAGATCGGGGCGCCCTCCCCGGCCGCCTC
>NC_041389.1:696104364-696123583 GCF_002162155.2 Triticum dicoccoides | reverse complement strand
GCCGCCGCCCCGGAGCAGCCCCGCGCGCCAAGAGGCGAGGACCACCACCATGACTCCCGCCGCACCGCCGCCAGGAGCTCGACCACTCCGCAGCACGCCGTGCCGCCGCACCCGTCAACCAGTCCGGCGCCCAGGCCCGGCGGATCTGGCCCGCGCCTGACCACCCGCGCGAGGGGACGAAGGAGGCCCCGCCGCCGCCTGCGCAGACCGGGCTTCGCCCGGCCACGCCCTCCAGCGGCGGCGAGGGGGAGTAGGGAGGGAGAGGGGGCAATACCGGACAAATTTTGTCCCTCGACACAACTAAAGCCATGAGATATATGCACATGCTTCCCTGAATCTGGTTCTGAGCTGCACCTCAGACAAGCAATGAGAGAACCAGTGATTGCTCTAAAACAAAGCAAGGGATAGGAATCCGAAAAATGAAAAAACAAAAGGCAAAGAAGAATGTGATCATGATCAACACGTGAGTTAGTATGTACCAGTATTACAACGAACACATGCACAAGGAAAAGCCAAGAATATTGTGCTTGAAGCTGCTAAATCATATGAGCGCACCTTTACCTTGAGATCACCGCGAACAAGAGGCTCAAATAAAAGCTAATTAAAGGGTGAGAATCTGAAAAACAAAGGTAAAGAAGCAGAATATCAATGCGTTGTTTCGATCGAGAGCATGGCTGTCAGGAATGTTACCACGAGAAGTCCAGGTACGACGGCATCAAATGAAAGCTCTGTTGTGCACAAGTTGTCGTGCTCTCTCCATTTCCTTTTACTTAACATATTTGTTATGTCTCGAGTCAAACTTTCCAAAGTTTAACCAAGTTTTAGTTCCTAATAATGGATAATTTTCCAATTAATTAACCAAAAGATTAATTAAAGGGGAACTGGACTGGTGGCCACCTACTTCACATCACAAAGGCAGCTGCCAGCAGCACCACTCTTTCATGTACATATATAGGGTCATCATCCATCACACTGGGTCGCCCTAGAAGAAATTAAGCTTAGCTAGCTAGAACCAAAATACCCAAGTGAACAAGAGAGGAAGAAAAAACACTGCATGCATGCATGGGTCTCTCAGATGCAATGCAATGGTGGGATGAGTGGAAGCTGCGGGTCCTCGTCTTGTGCAGCCTCGCTATCCAATTCTTCCTCTGCTTCTCTAGCTGGGTGCGTATATACCATAAGCTACGGAGTTTGAGGGCGCTGCTGTGGATGGCACACATAGGCGGGGATGCCCTGGCGGTCTATGCTCTCGCCGTCCTCTTCAACCGCCAGAAGCAGCTAGCTGTGGATGAAGGGAGCGACGCTCTTGAGCTCACATGGGTGCCTATCCTCCTCATTCACCTCGGCGGCCAGGACACCATAAGTGCCTACAGCCTCGAGGACAATGAGCTATGGAAGCGGCATGCCATAACTCTGGTGTCCCAAGTCACGGTCGCCTTGTACATCTTCTGCAAGTGGTGGTCCGGCCAGAAGAAGCTTCTGGAGGCGGCAGTCTTCCTCTTTCTTGTTGGCATCCTCAAGTTCAGTCAGAAGCCATGGGCCCTCAGGAGCGCCAGCTTCAATAGCATGGCCTCCAGAAGTCTGTCCGTGCCAATGGAAAAAGGATCCTTGCCTCCATGGTGGGCATGGTGCACTGCGGATTGCATGGATTTTTTTTTCAGCAAAAAAGAAGAAAGTCAACCTTTCACTCGAAGACTATGTAAAAGAGGCAAGGAGTATTGTAGTACAAGAGACAGAGGTAGCAAGTGAAAGTACCCGTAGGCTGGACCACATCTGTATGATGCTTGTGGACCTATCTTGTCGGGACTCCATTCATCTTAACTATCTGCAGTATTTCCTCAAGTTGGATGACGAGGATACGCACAAAAATTTACGGATGTGGGCTTGGGATACATTTAGGATCCTGTACACCAGATTGAGATCATACCAAACTTGTCTTGGCTACTGCTCTGGGTTATTGCTTCCTTTCCTGGCCTTAGCTTCCCTGGTGCTCTTCGCCAAGAGTGACAAGGGTGGTTACAATGACAAGGACATTACAGTATCATACATCATGTTCAGTTCTACAGTCGTGATTCAGTTTGCCCCCTGGTTCGCACCCTTTTTGCCCATGCCTTGCAACATCTGGGGCAGACTCAAACTTACTACTTGGCAAGACGTGGTTTCACAGCAAAACCTCATGTCATTTTGTGCTCGCGAGAAGCAGCCCACCACCACTTTCATGAAGATTGTTGCTTGCATGTGTCCCATGGAGTACATTAACAAGCATTGCTACAATTGGCAAGAGACTGCGGCTCTCCAGATTGAAGTGCTGATTCGCGAGTACATAAAAGATGGATGGAAGGAGTACATAATTGATCCTACCACATACAGAAGATTCAATAATTTCAGGGGGCAACACACTCTGTCGAGGCACCCTCAACATCTTTGGAGCCTCCAAGAACTAGGATTCGATGACACTGTTCTTGTGTGGCACATAGCCACGGATCTCTGCTTCCACCACCCTGCTCACACATCCTCCCAGCAAGGTCCAAGTGGAGACACCATCCTACGCAGCACGCAGATATCCAACTACATGATCTACCTGATTTTCGTGTATCCTGAGATGCTAATGGCAGGGACGAGGCAAGATTTGTTCACAGTTGCTTGCAATGACATCAAGGACATTCTCACGGACCAGGGCGATTCACAGGGCATTGCACGGAGGATTCTTCTCATGGAACGAGATGCACTTAAAGGAATTGTGGTCCGCGATGCACACAAACTCGCGGAGGAGCTCATGGGCCACCACGACGAGGAACAGAGGTGGAAGGTGATCCAAGGTGTTTGGGTGGAGATGCTCTGCTATTCTGCCGGTAGATGCAGGGGCTACCTGCATGCCAAGAGCCTGGGTGAAGGTGGGGAGTTCCTTACAAATGTCTGGTTCTTATGGTCGTTCATGGGAATGGAAATCCTGGGCGACAAGATCCACCAGCCTCTTGAAAAAGAAGGAACAACGGATGCTCTGGTATGAAATTATATTCTCCTTACTTGTTCCAATAAACTGGTGTGGTGTTGTGCTGATTTTCTCTTCATTCCTTTTCCTATTTTGAGTTGAGTGTGCTGTTGGTTTCTAAACTTGTGTGCTTTGCTTTCAATAAGAGAGCATGAGCGTGCAGCCTGTGCACGTCGTGCCTTGTCGAGTGCTCGCCTGGTGTCGAGCATGTTCGCACTGGGCGATGTCCTAGTGTTGCAGCCGCCTCCATAGCGCCTGGTTCTAGCTGTGGGATGGCACAGCTACAAAAGAATCATTGCACGCAGCGAGCGGATTGTTCGTAGTATCCATGATTCATGGGGTCTGTTTGATCTTGTTCATTTAAGCTTTTTGTGTGCCCTGTGATGTGCCCCAACTTGTCTGCCGCGAGTGGTTATGGTTATACGATTTCATGTACTTTTACATTTGCTAGCATTACTTCTAAACTGTTACAAACAAGTTATCTTTAGTTTATACTAGAAGTAAACCCACACATTTATATTACTCAAAATTGACCAACATTATCAGGAAAAATAATAACATCTACAATACAAATCAATATTACTAGATTAATCATCAAGTATATTTTCATACTAGATTTATACGATGTTGCGGATGTTAAGAAGCCCTTGGAGGATAGATACCATCGACTAGATAGTAGCCAAAGTTGTACTCATGTCCATTGACAGTATAGTGGCAAGGAGGAGCTTTTCCTTCAGTCACCTTCGCAAACAGCGATGATTGCTGCAGCACATTAATGTCATTGTGAGGCCCGGACATGCTAAAGAAAGCATGCAAGATCTTGTTTATTTTAAGCTATTTGTGTGCCCATGTGCCCCAACTTATCTGCCACGTGTGGTTATGGTTATACGATTTCATCTATTCCGTACTTGTTAATTTGTTATCATTACTTATCAACTGCTACAGTCCTGCCGGTTATCTTTAATTTACACTAGGAGGTGTTTGGCTATACAAATGGTAACGGTAATGTATATCAGATCACAGCGCTTAAGGAGTTGTAATGAGTTTTTCCCAGTTTCTTTTGGTTCATGTTCAGAAACTGATTACCATTGCTTTGCTCGACCCTGCTGCTCACCGGCCACCATCAGGGGTCCCCGTTAATGGCCTGCTCTTGCTCTTGCCCAGCCGCCCAGAATCTCAAACGCCGCCGGCCGTCCCCAAAATCAAGTGCCACCGGCCGTTCCAAGCATGTGTGCTGCTGGCCGCCTCCAATCTCAAGCACCGCCGGCCTTCCTGATAACAAGCACCACCCGTTGCTCCAATCACCGCAGGGAACTCTTCCCGTTCTTCAGCAGCGATGGCTCGTAGCAGATCAGGGAGGCGCCGGAAGGGAAGGGGATTGGGAGGCAGCGGCGGACGAGAAGGAAGGGGTCGTGCGGGGAGGAGAGGACACGGGTGGTAGGAGGAGGGTATGGGCTCGCTACTGGTGGTTTTTTTTTAGCGGTAAAGCAAAAGCTTTATTGATCGAAAACCACAGTGTGTGGGATACACGTCGAATCATGGGGTTGAACAAGCCACAGGTAACGCCCCTGATCTAAGGAAAGGAAAAATCTAGCAAGATTATGAGCTTCTACATTAACAGAACAACTTTCAAAAATAAAATTGCATGTAAAATTTGTTGATCTAGCTTGGATCTCCTCAATGATAGCCCCAAAGCGGCCTCTGCTGTCACTCTTCAAGTCCTGTACTGCTTGTCTTGCATCCGAGAAAACAACAACTTTATGCAGTCCCAAGTCCTCTGCTAAAGACAAGGCTTCACCGCATGCAACAATCTCCAGTGTAGCTGGGTCCTGTAAACCCACCGGCAAGGGTAGGGATCCACCGTGCCGTCATGGCCCTAAGGCCTTGTACAATGCAAGTTGCTTAGGATAGGTGCTTGGAGAAATAAACCGGTCTTTTCTTAAGCACCGGTGCTTATTAATATATGGCAAGTGCTTAATTAGGCGTCTCTCTTGTAAAAATAGGCACTGGTGCTTGAGAAAAATCCAGTTTATTTTTCCAAGCACCTCCCTAACACGTAGCATTGTACAAGGCCTAAGGCCACCGGAGACGAGGCGGACCGGCGGCGACGCCCGCGAGAGACAGAGGAACTCTAAGCTTTTCTTGGGGAGGAGGCAATATCCAAATCAATCTACAGCGTCCCTAAACCTTTAATAAAAGCACTTCCTCTTGCGTCCAAGACAAGTCTTGTGATGCTCTTCCCAACCCCTCTACTTTCTCGCGCCCAAGTCACTTCGTATTGTGATTTCTTTTTTTATGTACTTACTTTCATTCACTTTACAGTACACTTTGTGGCTACATTTCTTTACTTTATCGCACTTGGAATAATGCCCCGTAACTTGTGGCTATATTACTTCACCTTTTTCTACTCGGAATGAGCTAACTTAGTGATTCGAGAAAGAACCTGGCATGTGGTCTAGGAGGGAAGAAACCGTCCGGAAAAAAAAAAACAATCACTGTGGCACGCCACAAGTGCCCTGACATGTGGGGCCATCTTGGCAAAACGTTCAAAAAATATATGAAGGGTAAAATATGGTGCATGTCGGGTTAAATGGGGTAAGAAAGATGGGTGACTTTTTTTTCCTTTAACGGGGCATCCCTATCCAAAATGACAAAACATATACTCCATCCGTCTTAAACTAAAACCACGGCAAGAATTATGGGACGGAGGGAGTATATGGTAAAAAAAGAAGGGAATAAACTCAGAGAAAAAAGGAAAGCACAAAAGAACCCATCATGAAAAGCATGTGAGCAGCAGTAATATGACAACACACAAGGAAAGCTAAAAATATTGCGCTTGATGCTGCTGAATCATATCGGTTCACCTTGACCCTGAGGTCACTGCGAACAGGTAACAAGCATTGCTCTAACAAAAGTAAAGGGTCAAAGAATATACCGTTTGGCATGAGTGGTTCGCTACCTCAAAAAAAGGGTCCGGGAATTTGAAAAAAACAAGTAACGAAAGAAGACCCCATCAATAAATCATCACATGGTCGATGAAATGTGTGAGTAACCGTTTTCTTTATACTCCCAAATTATCATAGTTTTGGAAAGAACTAATTAATCTGAGAAATGCCTATCATACTCTTCAGTGGAGAGGCATCTGAGCTTTGTTCGACAACTGGTATTTGAGCATTCTGGGACAAGCCGTGGATGTGGGTGCATACTCTTATGAAGTTTGCCTAAAAAGCTACGTACTGAGATGTATGCATGCACATGCTTCACTGAATCTGATTCTGAGCTACTACACCCCAAGCAAGCAATGTGAATGCCAACGATTGCTCCAAAACAGAGCAAGGGATAGGAACCAAAAAATGTAATGAAAAAGGAAAAAGGCAAAGAAGAACGTCATCCTGTTCACACGTGGGTATGTGCGCACCTTCACCACTGAGATATCCTATATATGTTAGAGGAACCCTGCCGGCCACCCTTTACCTACCCTCAGATCACCGCGAGCTAACAGGCAAGGAGTATTGTAGTAATAAAAGCTAAGGTAAAGAAGCAGAATATGGATGCATCATTTCGATCGAGAGCACATGTTGTTTTACTCCCTCTGTTTTTTTACTTCGCGTAGTTGTGTCTTAAGTCAAACTTTCTGAAGTTTGATCAATTTTTTAGAAAAACAATCAATATCTACAATAACAAATCAATATCATTAGATCCTTCATGAAAACAGATCTAGCACACAGCGACCGAAAGTGGTCGTGCAGACTTCCTGGAGGCGACCTCGGGCAGCGGCGAGGAGGGGGCTGGCAAGGGGTCAGGGTCAGGAGCGGGTTGGTTACAGCAGCGTTTTAGCTTTAACGTGTCATTTTTCCCATTTAATTAGTCAAAAGATTAAAGGAGAACTGGAGAACTGGAGTACTGGACAGTGCCCACCGACATTACATCACAAGGCAGCACCACTCTTTCATGTATGTATAGGGTCATCAATCACATTGGGTCACCCGAGGAGATAGAAATTAAGCTTAGCTAGCTAGCTAGAATCAAAATACCCAAGTGAACAAGGGAGGAAGAGGAAGCACTGCATCCATGGGTGTCTCAGATGCAATGCAATGGTGGGATGAGTGGAAGCTACGCGTCCTCGTCTTGTGCAGCCTCTCCGTCCAGTTCTTCCTCTACTTCTCTGATTGGGTGCGTCTATCGCATAAGCTACGCAGGTTGAGGGTGCTGGTGTGGATGGCGCACATAGGCGGGGATGCCCTAGCGGTCTATGCTCTCGCCATCCTCTTCAACCGCCAAAACCAGCGAACTGCTCATGTGGGGAGCGACGCTCTCGAGCTCATATGGGTGCCTATCCTCCTCATTCACCTCGGAGGCCAGAACATAAGTGCCTACAGCCTCGAGGACAATGAGCTTTGGAAGCGGCATGTCGTAACTCTGGTGTCCCAAGTCGCGGTCGCCTTGTACATCTTCTGCAAGTGGTGGTCTGGCCAGAAGAAACTCCTGCAGGCGGCAGTCTTGCTCTTTGTCGTTGGCATCCTCAAGTTCACTCAGAAGCCATGGGCCCTCAGGAGGGCCAGCTTCAATAGCATGGCCTCCAGAAGTCTGTCCGTGCAAAGAGAAAAAGGATACATTCCTCCATGTTGGACATGGTGCACTGCGAATTGCGGGGATTTTGCTTCAGTGGGGCGGGAAGCAGAGGAAGGACACCAACGCAATCTTTCACTTGAAGAATATGTAAAAGATGCAAAGAAGCTTGTACAAGAGACCAAGTTAGCGAGTGAAAATGACCAAAGGACAGAGTATCGAAAGTTTCTACGCCGTGCAATGAACTACATCTCTATGATGCTTGTGGATCTATCGACACGGTACTCTGTTCGTCTTAACTATCTGCAGCATTTCCTCAAGTTGGATGACAAGTATGGACACAAAATTTTACGGATATGGGCTAGGGATACATATGGTGCCTTGTACACCAAAACAAGATCACTCAACAGTTGTGTTGGCTTCTGCTCATGGTTATTGCTTCCTTTCCTGACATTAGCTTCCCTGGTGCTCTTTGCCAAGAGTCACAAGGATGGTTACGATAAGAACGACATTATAGTATCATACATCCTGTTTGCTTGCACAGTCATGATTCAATTGTTACCCTTTGTGCTCAGGGTCGGAAGCAAAACTGCTACTTGGCCAGACATGGTTTCACAGCACAATCTCATGTCCTTCTGCGCTCGCAAGAAGCGGCCCACCACTTTGATGAAACTTGTTGCCTTCAAGTGCTTCAGGGAGTACATCAACAAGCATTGGTACAACTGGCAGGTGCCTGCGGCCTTTGAGATTGAAGGGTTGATTCGCCGGTACATAAAAGATGGGTGGGAGTGCATACATGATGCTGCCACATACAGAAGATTCAACAATCTCAGGGGACAACAGGCTCTGTCGAAGCACCCTCAGCTGGGACGACAACTCGGTTGGAGCCTAAACCTACCATTCGACGAGATTGTCCTTGTGTGGCACATAGCCACGGACCTCTGCTTCCACCACCCCAGCACATCCTCCCAAGGTCCAAGTCCAGACACCATCCTACGCAGCAGGCAGATATCCAACTACATGACCCACCTGCTTTTCATGTGTCCTGAGATGCTACTGCCAGGGACGAGACAAGATTGGTTCACAGTTGCTTGCGATGATATCAAGCACATTCTCACGGACCAGAATGATCCACCAAGCATTGCACAGAGGATTCTTCTCATGGAACATGATGAACTTACAGGAGATGTTGTTCCCAATGCGCACAAACTCGCAAAGAAGCTCATGGAACACCACGACGAGGAAGAGAGGTGGAAGGTGATCCAAGGTGTGTGGGTGGAGATGCTCTGTTATTCTGCCAGTAGATGCAGGGGCTACCTTCATGCCAAGAGCCTGGGTGAAGGCGGGGAGTTCCTTACAAATGTCTGGCTCTTATGGTCCTTCATGGGAATGGAAATCTTGGGCGACAAGATCCACATACCAAGTCAGCTTCTTGAAGAAGAGATCTGCACAACAAATCAACCTCTTGAAATAGATACCATGGATGCTCCCGTCTGAAATTGTATCAGTCAGTGTGTGCTGGTAATTTTCAGCTCTCCTCTTCCTGTTGTGCTGCTTTTCATTTCATTTCGTTTTCTATTTTGAGTTGAGTGTGCTGCTGGTTTCTAAACTTGTGTGATTTGCTTTCAATAAGAGAGCGCGAGTTGAGTGCGCACCCGGTGTCGAGCATGTTCGCACTTGGGAATGTCCTAGTAATGCAGCCACTCGCGTCGCGCCTGATTCTAGCTGTGGGATGGCGCAGCTACGAAAGAATCATGGCGCGGAGCGAGCGGATTGTACCCATGAGGCCATGACTCATGGGGTCTGTTTGATCTTGTTTATTTAAGCTATTTGTGTGGCCTGTGCTGTGCCCCAACTTGTCTGCGTGCTGTGCCCCAACTTGTCTGCCATGAGTGGTTATGGTTATATGATTTCATCTACTCCCTCCGTTCGGAATTACTTGTCGCGAAAATGGATGTATCTAGAAACTTCTAGATACATCCATTTTCGCGACAAGTAATTCCGAACAGAGGGAGTACCTGTTAATTTTTTATCATTACTTATCAACTGCTTCAGTTCTACTAGTAATCTTTATTTTATACTAGAAGTAAACCCACACATTGATTACTTAAGTCTGACCGAGTTTACCAAGAAAAATATCAACATCTACGGCACGAAATCAACATCATCACGTGAAGTTGCAATAGATGTTAATATTTTTCACGATAAACTCGGTCAATGAGCTTTATATATAAACCTGGTCAATGAGCTTTATATATAAACCTGCCTGCAGGGAGTACATCCATCTGTACAAATCTGCTCGGTTTGAACAACCGATGCAAAAACAGAGTATCGGCTGAACTTCTGAAGGTGTTCGCAGTAATAATTCAGAACAGCACACTAAAACCTAACCCAGCAGCGGGTGCACTCCGCGGCGCAGTCCCCTCGGCAATCAACATTGTAGCCCAAGACCTTGGGATTCCGCAAGAGAACGCTCCGGAGAGTCTTCCCGTTGATCCCCCAGTCGCTGTCCAGCTTGCCGACATTCAGCTTCACCTCGCTCTCAAGATCGCACCCAAGAACCTCTGGGAATTTCTTGAGCAGCTTGTAAAGGTCGTCATCAGAGAGCCCAAGGCCCCTGACGTAGTCCAGCACTCCGCTTACCACCTCGGCGCTCGGAACCTCCTTCTTTCTCTCCTCGGTCCAGTACGGCGAATGGAGCCATCCGAACGCCTTCTTCAGCATCTTCTCGGCGTCTTCGGCGGAGAAATTTAACGAGGTGAGTATCTGCTTGCACTCTTCCCATGTTTTGCTGTCACCGGCGTCCACGACAGCGGCGGCTTGAGCTGGGTCAGACGACAGTGTACGCCATTTTCCTTGAATCCCACTTGCACCTTTAGCCTTTCCATGCTGAGTGTTTGGCTGGACAGTTAACCTTGTTCCATGTTTCTTCTTGGAGAAGGTGACACTTGGAGAAGTGGAGAGATGGCACTGGAGGAATAGAAGACGAACCCCACTCACTCAGAAGTCATCGGCATGCGTTAAGCCAACAGGCAGAGAAACTAAGAAAACTGGGGACTCCCAAGTGTAATAACACAATACATTGCAGAGAAAACAAAGGTGTGGGGGATGTTAAGTTGAGATTTGTAGAGCAAGCAATGAATGTGAATGTAGTTGTAGTCTGGGGGGGGGGCTCAGATTCCAAACTGTATAAATGTGCTTGGTAGTAAAAAAAAGCCTAAAAATAAATGGTTGCACATATCATCTGAATACCCGGAACAGGTTGGAGTAGACTGTTGAGAAATGTAAGACGTTTTGTTACATTTTTGAACGGTCAGAGGCAGTAGCAAAAGATGTAGTGGATTGCTACTGGCATGTATGAATATGATTGATGCTGGTGCACTGAAAGTAACTGCACTAGCTAGCGTATATAAGGAGTGTGCAGTTTAATTATATTCAGGAGGGAATTCATATATTATCTGGTAGTATGATGGATGGGACAAAATTCCCCAATAAACAGAGTAAAGAGCGCGCGCAAGCTGTTGAAACCAAATCAAGGGGCTAGGCTAGTTGGTTAGTCTTAGTCAGGTAGGTAGGGCATCGCATCTTACGGGTTGGAAGAAGGCCGAGGAGGCGGCGGCAGTTTCAGTGGCCGTCAGGTAGGGGACGGGCAGCGCCGGCGACCTGGCCAACATCCTGCATACACAGAGTGCGATACAAATGGTGAACAACCCAAAAAAGAAAAAGAAATACGTATCAAGAAAGTCGTCGGACGCAGTCACAGATGGACTCCTGGGCCGGGATGAATCGGGGTTCGATTGTGATTCGATAGCCACGCGCGGTGGGTGGAGATGCGGGGCGGGAGGCGGAACCGGCCAACCAGGGAGGAAGGGGGAGGGGTAGCAGTACGTACGCACGCATGGGGCCGCCGCCGCTCTTGGCTTTCTCTTCTTCCCTGCGGCTGCGGCTGCCTCTCCTCCCCACACCTCTGCTTCTATTCTCTTGTCTGTGGCGTGGGCGTGGCTGGCTCCTCAGCGGGAACGGGTCTCGGCAGAGGTGGGGAGGCCGGAGAGGAGATGGCCCTTGGGGGCGCCTCCAGGCTCCAGTCCAGCCACTTGCGCGGCCTCGCAAGAGCCACCGCAAACGAAACAGAGCGTTTTGTTTTTGCAGGTGTCTCTCTTTTGACTGACAGCAGCGTAGACGCATCACCCACCACACACCACACTATAGTAGCCTCGTTGGATATCCTGCAGGTGCTCTTTTCCTTCTCGCGCCGTGCTGAACTGGAAATACACCGTGGACGCGTTTGGTTGTCCGCATCCATCCCAACCTGACCAAAGAATTTAACCTGTTTCATTGGCTAGGTCACATCAAAATACTAACCCGCACGAACCTTAAACCACCTTTGGGCCTGGCTCGGTGGGAACGGGTGAATCGGCCATTTTTCCAAAGCCAGGTCCAAGCGATGCAACTAGAGGCATGTGGGCAACGGCGGTCACACGCGAGGAGGTGGGAGCGGGTGAATCGGACATTTTTCCAAAGCCAGGTCTGAGCGATGCAACTCAAGGCATGTGGGCAACGGCAGTCACACGCGAGGAGGCGGTCTCAAGATGTCGTGTTGTTTCCCAAAGCCTCAAGAAACATGTGGTCAGGCCTCCTCATGCCCAACCTGTCATCACGGTGACGCCTGATCCTGACCATCATGTGCTGGTGGTGGACGACAACTAGGCTACAGGCCTCCAAACTGTTAGGGTTATGTTGCATTTGGTCTGCTGATGCTACCGCTTGCAATGTGTTCATAATTATGCAGATCCACTAGTTCATGCCCAGTCAATGTTGCATTTGTGTTGTTCATTGACCTCTGTTCGTGTTGTCGATCATTATGCAGATCGAGAACACTCCTTTGGGAATCACCAAGGGCAAGTATAGGTGGTGTCGGCAGAAGAGAAAGGCAAGGAGGTGGTGGAGCTCCCCAGCGCCCCCAAGCGGTCCGGGAACTTCGGCCATTTCCATGTCAAGGTCGGGCCAACCCACTTCTGCAAGGTCATCCTTGCATCTGGAGTGCATGTCGATGCCGCTTGACTTCACCAAGCACTTCCCCATCGTCCCTGAAGAATTCAAGCTGAAGACCAACACCGGCTGCAACTAGAGGGTGTGTATAATGGGTGATGAACGGTAGAGTCACCCTTGATAAGGGTTGGACCCCCTTCGCTGCCGCTCATCATATCAAGATCGGGTACTTAGTCACTTTCAAGCTGCTGACTCCGAACAACCTGAGGGTGATTGTGTTCGACAAAGACGGCGTGGAGGTGGTGGCGAAGTGCAAGAAGCACAACGTGGCATTCACGATGGATGCCTAAAAAGTTTACTCTTGCCTGGTTTGATTAGAGTGAGACTGTTTGTTTAAAGCTCTGTTTATGGTACTTGTGTTGCTAAACTTTGTTTAATTCTTGGCACTATCTTGAACTTGTTGCTACCTATGCCATACTTGCTAAAGTGCTGGTAAACTCACCACTCCGAAAGGAGATTATTAGACCTCGTTGTCTGGATGCAACCAAATAGCGTGTAATAGTATTAGCTCAGCCAATGGAAGCAACGATACAGGGAGATAAACAACGTTTAGGGCATGTACAATGGTGTTATCTTAGGAGTGCCACGTAGGATAAATGATGAGGTGAAAAAGAGAGAACTCGTAAGAAAAGGTTTGTCTTCTCTTATTTAAAAGAAGACAAGAGATGATCTCTTAGTACAATATGTTCACCACGTTTTTAGGAATAGCTAGTTATTGAAGATAAGACTAAGGCATGACCCATTGTAGACGTCTTTTTTTGTCATCTCTAAATTACATGCAAGACTTAAGATAAAACTATCTTACAACCATTGTACATGCCCTTAGATGTTGAATTTTTGCCAGCATTTGCTCAACGGTGCTCGAAAAAACCACCCCACTAATTCCACAGGAAACAGGAAGGATAGTAGGGTCTGATGTGGTAGTACTCCCTTCGTTCCTAAATGCAAGTGTTTTTAGATATTTCAATATCGGTAATCCATTTCTGAGCCTAGGCTCAGCTGCACCACCCCGACGAATAAAATCAAAACAAATACAAAAAAAATTCAAAAAAATCTAATTTTTTTGTGTGATAGATATTTTGATGCATGAGGTTCGCTCCAATTTTCAAATCATTTGGACATCCGAGCAGTTCTTGGCAAAAAAGACAAATCCGGGGTGTTCAAATGATCTAAAAATTGAAGCGAACCACACGCACCAAATTATCTATCACACAAAAAAATGATTTTTTTTGAATTATTCTAGTATTTGTTTTGATTTTTTTACTGACTGGGTGCAAATGAGCCTAGGCACCGAAACGCCGCACTCTTTCAATATGGACTACATACGAATCAAAATGAGTGAATCTATGCTCTAAAATATGTCTATATACAGTAGTCTATATTGAAATCTCTAAAAAGACTTATATTTAGGAACGGAGGAAGGAAGTATCAAACAGCATTGGAACGAGAATAAACAACTTCCTGTTGGTTGCCTTTTTCTTTTCTTGGTTGATTGATCGAATCAACTAGCACTGACAATGAGCTAAAGTACAGCGTGTTTGTTCATCATCCACGATCCATCTAGTAGCAGACCCAAATAAAGCCGCTCCACCCTCATCAACACAGCGATACATTTAATTCCCGTACAGTACAGATCAAACCTCAAACTCCCACCGGCGGCGTGGGAGCACGTACAACCGCGGCCGGCCACCAGCTACTGCTACTATGCATCATCAGCGGCCCGCCGAGTCCGGATCAGTGGCCGCCATGGCGGTACAGGAGCAGCGACCGGTACACGGCCGCGAGGTGGAGGAACACGATCACCAGGATGAGGAAGTCGTCAAAGAACCCAAACAGCCCCAGCACGCCTGCACATCCAGCAACACCCATCAAAACACTCGGTTCACTGACTGACTGACGCATCAAACGACACCACTGACTTCCAAAGGGAAATGAACTCGCTTACTTTCTGGGAGGATGTCGACCGGGCTCAGGACGTACACCCCACTCAGGATCACCTACATATTTCGAATCAGCAACCGCGTCAGGTTCGTATTTACGTTCTGATCGGTCTCATGCCTCGCATCCATAGCACCGGTCACCAACGGATGGTACCAAGATGAATGAAGTAACAAACAGCGTGACCTGTTTGGTTTACTTCCACCGTCTCAGTAGTTTTCCAGTGTAATAGTGTTAACATGGTATAAACATAGCTTAATGGCCTACAACATACGTACCATCAGAATCATCCTCGCCCTGAATACAAGTGGGAGGGTCCTCTGGGGATCCATTAGTTCTCTGAACAGCCTTCGTATGAAAAACGGCAGGTCTTGCAGCCTCTGAAAATAACAATAATGAACTAGTGGTTACCCATAACCTATTATTAGTAAATGCTAGAGTTTGTCTTTAGATTACAAAATACAGCCAATTCATTTACAATACTAACGTCTATTATGAAGAGTATAAATCTTGAATACTTGTAACTAAGCAATTTGCAATGTTCAAATCTGGCAACACCATTAGTGATGCTCTAGAACTATTTCCCTTGCCTACAGTCATTAACACGGGAAGTTTTAGCCTACAAGAACATGGGAGACTTAACACATTTCCCCCTTGGCATTGCTGAAGTGCTATCAGGAATTTTGGCCAATCAAATGTCAATTGTACTCCCTCTGTACCGAAATAGTTGTCGCTGGAGTAGCTGAATTCAGCTACTCCAGCGACAACTATTTCAGTACAGAGGGAGTAATATTTATATCAGGAAAACAATTCTCGGTCTTCTTGTGGTGGCTGAAAAATTTAGATCATTTGGCTATATCTCTTGTGTCCACTATCTATCTGAAATAAATGATGTCAGCTTTCGTGGCAGAACAGAGTATAAACCTGGGTTAGGCTGCGTGGTGCTCCACCAAATATGTGATTGTAGTGCTGAATCTCTCCCAAAACACGCTGAAGTTGGGGATCATCATTCTGATCGTCTGATACATTAGCAGGTACCAGCAGATTTATAAGGCGACGGCAAATGGGACACTTGCAAGGCTGTACAGCAGCTCCATGGTTCCAAACACGGATGATGCACTCTCCTGCAAAACCTTGGAACTTAGAAGAACTAACTAAATCTTCAGTAATAGAACTATAGAAGATAGTACCCAACACAGGAATAAGTAAGTTGGATAAGGTACGGATAGACAATGTGCGAATCAGCAACAAGATATTACTACATATTGTATAGAGAGGAAACTGGAAGAAAAGTAATAATCTGTGCAGCAGACATCTGCACTATAAAACACCATATAGTTTATATCCATCAGCGTATCACACTGGTACTACATACAAAGTAAGCAAACTGTTTATTCCTAGTCCTAGTGAACAATGTTAGCAGCACATTTCCTTAAAATGATAATTATTATCCTTCATCCAAGGTACAAGAAAGCATATGGTAGCCCTGAAGTAAATCATCAAATTTCCAGGTAGATATGATCTGAATCCAACTCAAACGTTTCCATGTGATTTTCTAGCTTCAGCCCTATGAGTGAGCACTGCATGGGCCAAGATGATGCTTATGGGCCAGGTAATGAAGTTGATTTTTGGTATGTTCTATTCTGAACCCCTAAGCTAAGGGTTGTATCGAACCTTGCTTAGTGAACAAACTGTTTATTCCTCCTTGGTGAGCAAAGTTATTGCCACATTTCCTTGAAATAAAAAAGTAGCATTATACATCCAAGGGAACTCAACGTGAACACGCCCAGGTGAGTTGCTCGAGCCCTATGATCAAACATTGGCTGAGCCGAGATGATGCTTATCGACTTGGCATTTCTCTACGGTGGTTGCA
The DNA here is from genome assembly GCF_002162155.2 of Triticum dicoccoides. Classification (NCBI taxonomy): domain Eukaryota; kingdom Viridiplantae; phylum Streptophyta; class Magnoliopsida; order Poales; family Poaceae; genus Triticum; species Triticum dicoccoides. Next base: position 696,107,162 of record NC_041389.1, on the reverse strand, counting down.
CTAGGGGATTTTGCTCTTTCATCAGCATCAGTACTGGCAGGAAACAATCTTAAATCCTGATTTTCCAGATAGATAATGAGAAATTTTTTGACATCTAGTAGGTACTCGTTGTGCATCAAACAGGTGGTGCACAAACATTCTAGTTCCCACTACCCTGTCATCCCGTTACACACTACCAGGTACATGAGTTCCAATATTTCACCCCAAGCAAGCAATTCACACCACCCTAAACCCTCATTTCGGATCGATTTGAGCAAACACATCCTGGGCAAACTCCGGGGGAGCAACGGCCAGTTCTCGATCTGGGCATTCAGCTTCTCAGCTCGCCATTGATCGGAACAATCGAGTGAATCTGTGACACTCGTCGGCAATTTTGATCAATCCAAAGCACCCCTTCCCCGCATCCTTAAGGAAGAACCGCTCCCACCTCCAAACAATTTGAGCGGGATCGGGGGAACAGTAGAGATGGATCGGGGGAGGAAAGGAGGGAGGGACGAACCGCAGAACCAGTGGGAGCAGTTGGCCTGGCAGGGGATCCGGAAGCGGTCGTGGCAGACGGAGCAGACGTCGTCCTCCGGCGGCACCGGCGACGCAGACGAGGAGGCGGCGGCGGCGGCGGAGCTCATCCCCTTCCTTCCTTCCTTCCCTGTCGCCCTCGGAGACGCACACGGACGGGAAGGCACACGTCACACGCGTTGTTTGTTTTCGTTTCCCTTTCACGGTCAAGTCGTCGGACGGAAACCGTTTTGCTCTGCTCTGCTTTTACCCGTCGTCGGCTCGACGCGCACGCCACGCGGTGCTACCCCCACACGAAGCAACGACTGCCTTTTTTATCACTTAGGTTAGCATCTGCACCCGAACGTTTCAAAATAGCCTCAAACATCTGGACAGACGAACTGATCACTGGCCAAGTGGCCATTTAAAAAAATGGGCAATTTGAGGAAATGCCACACTTTTCCTGGTACTTTGCTCCTATAGCACACCTTTCATTTTATTAGATTAAATACCACACTTTATATTGGTAACTAGATAAAACACCACAGAATGGATTTTTTCCTTCGTTTCCACGTCCAGACCCACCCTTCATATTTTATAAGACGGATTTGCCCTCCGAGTCGTTTCCATCGAACCTTTCCTGGTCTTATGAAACGATGATTCCACATGAGATAAATAGATAAAGCAGTGTGCCGCTGCCTCGTCATGCCTCCTCCGGTCCTCCTGAACGCTGCCGCCTCGCCATGCATTCTCCCCGGTGAACCGCCGCCTCGCCGTGCCTCCTCCCCGGCGAGCCGCCCGTTCCTATGCAGGAAGCAGCGCCGTCCGCCGCGCTCCAGCCCCTCCGCCTTGCGAGAGAAGAGAGGCGCCGGCTCTTGAAGTGCCCCTGCAGCACGCCCCCCGTCCAGGTGTAGCTGTACAAGCCTGCTAACTGTTGATGGCTGTACTGGCTGTCTGTTGGTCGTTGTACATGCATGTTGGCTGGAGCTGCTCGTTGCTCAAATTATTAGCTTTTTAGCATATGGCTCAACTAAAAAACTAGTGGCACAGACTAACAACTTTGTACGTGCTGATGGTTTAGATGTAGGAACTGTTACAAGAGGATATGGAAGCTTCTTCATATGGATGTAATCAAACTTCAGATTGAATGGATGTAACACGTTTTGATGTTTAGTTTAGTGGATATGGGAGAGGAGTGGCAAGCTGTTGGGCGGTGGGAGAACATACGTGCATGGGAGGAGAAGAAGCAGTATGAATCACAGCGAGGCGGCAGCGCGCCGGGAAGGAGGAACGGCGATGTAGTGTTCTGGGATAGGAGACACGTTGAGGCGGCGGGGCGGTGCTTCGTTCTAGTCAGCTGCGTTCATCGTTTCTCCTTTTTTTGATCTGTTGATCGTGGAAACGGCCTGAGGGTAAATCTGTCCTGCACAATTTTGTTGTGGGTCTGGGTGTGGAAAAGAAGGGGAAAAATCAATTTGTGGTATTTTGTCCAACTATCAATCAAAGATGTGCTATTTACTTCAATAAAAAGAAAGGTGTGGTATAGGAGCAAAGTGCCAGGAAAGCCGTGGCATTTTCTCAAATTGCTCTAAAAAAATTAACCCGTCCGGACGTCTTAAACCGGTCTCAGGCGCACAGATTGACTGTTACTTCTCATATCCAGCCCAGGTGCATCCGTTACCTATGGCCCATCATGACCCTACAAAAAAAAAACCATCTGGATCGAACGCTAGCCTCATTTCACTCCGCTCCGCTCCCCCTTTCTCCAATCCATCAACTTCCGATATCCTGCGACCATGTCCAGCACCGCAACCATTCTGACGGCTTCTGCGACGATGATTGGAACGCATTCCTCTGCGATGCTGCCTGCAACGAGGACGAGCTGGCCCTTTGCATCGCACCGCAATACTCGTGGGTGGACACGGACGGCAATGCGAGTATGGTACATTGATGGATGGATGAAGTAGTACAACTGAATGTACAGGCCTCTCTTCACAAGGCAATATTTGTGTAACAACAAGAATCGGGTAAGAGCTAATTCAGGTCTTACAAACAAATGCAACACTCCTCTAACTTAGCCCATATCCACCACACAGAGCACATCTAATTAATGACTCTCATTTGCTCCGTACTACTTCTTTGTGAGTGAAGGACGATTTAAATACTGAAGTTGTAAAGCACGTCCGAAAACGAACCCTCACCTCTGAATCCCTGAAGTTTGTACCCTCTCCTCTTTGACCCCGGTTGTTATTTGATGACGCGGCAGAGGGAATGTCGTGTTTACCGACTAAGCTTTGATTCAC
>NC_041389.1:696062208-696104228 GCF_002162155.2 Triticum dicoccoides | reverse complement strand
GGCGTGTTCAGCCGCTCCATTCGTGACCCCTCCACTTAGAACTTAGAACTTTGTGTGCTCCCCCTCCCGCTCCCGAGTCACCCCCCGCGTGGGCGGCCGGGAGGCCCCTAGATCCCGTCGGCCGACCCTCCCCCTCTCCTCCTCCTCCTCCCTCACCGCCGCCCAAGGCCGCGGCCAGACGAAGCCTTGCCATCGCCGCCGGCGGCGGGGACTCGGGCCCTCTCGCTCGTGTGGGGCTGGCGCGGGCCGGCGCCCCCGGGTCGGAGCGTGGCGGCGGGCCGGATGCCACATCGGGTGGTGGCGGCGCCTCGGCGATTTCGCTCCCCCGCGGCAGAAGGCCTCGCTATCTGGTGCGTCGTGGTCGCCGGGGACGCCGCCGGCGTGACCGGATCGGTTCGCGGCGGCGCGGCCGGATCTATGCCCAAGCGTGGGCCTTGATCGGTGGACTGCCGTCGGCACGGTGGCGGGTGCGACTCGTCGGCAGCTGGGCAGATCCGCCGGGATTCTACCCTTGTCTGACCGGATTGTGACCCAGACCCGGTATGTGGCTCGGCTGGGGCTTCCGGCTTTTGATGTTAGGCTTAGGTGAGTGGTCTGGGTAGTGTCCCAGCTAGCACCCCTTCATCATATGGACAGGAGTAGCGGCAGATGTTGCCAAGATGGTGGATTCAGGCATATCGTTGTAATACTTTGTAAGGTCCTCGAGAATAATCAATAAAGTGGCCGTATGCGTCTCCCAGATGCAGAGGCCGGGGGTCATCCTCCTTTTCTAAAAAAAAATTCGTGACCCCTCCATCGTAAGCCCGTACACGCGCGTACACAGCGGCGCAATGGCTGTATTGATTGATTATTGAGTGCATAGCGTACGTGTGTTTTGGTTGTATGGATGCATGAACGAATCAAAGCGTCAACGGCCAAATGCATGCAGAGTAGTACATCGCGGCGTACGCAGGGGGTGGTGTATGGTATGGGTATGGCGAGCAGCCGAGCACGCGGCGCTGCGGGGGGTGCAGAGCATGTACGCCGCGGGGAAGGTGCGGATGCGCGTGTCAGAGTTCCACCTCGGCGACCAGACCGTCGCCGCCGCGCAAGGCCGCGCCGAGGTGGGCGGCTTCGTGCTCTGGTACTTCGAGTTCATCATGGGCGGTTAAGAGATGAACGCATGCTGTGCTGTGCCGCTTGGCCTCCGGCAGCGCGACGTCATCGGCACTCCACGTCGTGGACAAGGTCGGTTACATGAAGTCGGAGCTGATCCAGATGGCCGCCATAATGGCCAGATCAAGGGGCAAGCGGGCTGCTTGTGGCCTCGCGCAGCGCAAGTGAGATCGTCGACGACATATAGTTCGCGTGCCGTCATTGCCGCATCCTGTGCGCTGCGGCGGGATGCCAGTCGCCACGAGCCACTGTCGGGCCGCCACTGCACACGCACGCAAAGCCGCGGCCATGCTCTGGTTGCAGGCGGTGGTGATGTCGAGTAGGTGAGGGTGCGTCGTTCGTGAGGACGCCGGCGGGTCGCGCCCTGCACGTGCAGAGAGGAAGTGCGCACTCGCGGGATGCGATGGAGACGCTCGGCCAGATGATGAGGCCAGAAGACGCACTGCATGTGTTCGACAATATCCATCCTCGTCTTTCCTGATGCCAACAAGGGAACCCTTGTTTGGATACAACCTCAAGGTTAAAAAATGACCGGGATTATAGGACACAAGGTACAAATTTCAAGGACTTAAATGTGAGGGTTCGTTTCTGACTAGGTTCTACAACTTCAAGGTTTTAAGCAGACTTCATTCCTACTTTGTAAATTTAAAAGGTGTACAAATGTTTTAAAAAAAGGGAATAATCTTCTCCAAAGCTTCATGATTACAATATATCTTCAGCATATACGAGTATAATAGTCTCTTTGTTGGAGACATGTGTGAAACTTGTTGATTGCACAGATTAGTATGGGCCAGAAACATGAAACTTTATATACGCTGTACAATTTTAAAATATACATTGAACATTTTCTGATATATGTTGAAGAGATTGTTTTTCTGTTAAATTTTTTTTCTTCTCCTTTTTGTGTATTATAAACAGTTCACCGTGTATTAAAAAATGTTCATCGCATATTTAAGAAAATATTCACCATATATTCAAGAAAAAGTTCACCGTATATTAATAAAATGTTCAACGTACTTATTGTTTTCATTGTGTATTTGAAAATTGTTCAGTGTATATCTCAAAAAGGTTCAACGTGTATTAAATTCTTTTTACCATATATCACAAGAATGTTCAATGTATATTTTTAAAATTTTCAGTGTATATATAAAATTGTTCATTTTTTTCAATTTCCGTACACCTTTCCCTTTTCCAAGGTTTTGTTCGGATTTTGAATTTTCTTTCACATTTTATTTTAGAACAACGCCGGCTTTTGTAGCCAGAGGTCCGGAGGTCGACTCCGCGCGCCGCCTTTTTATTTCTCGTGAAGTTTTACATTCGGTTCCTGTGAATGGGCTAGCCCGTTTGTTTCTTAAAAGAGGCTACTGGCGCTGGCGGTCCACCAAAGCCCATATGCCCCAGCGGTCGCCGAACCAAATCCTCGTCTCCTTCCTCCGCTATGCCCAGGTCGACGTGTTTCTCCAAGGCCCCCTAGTCCCTAGGTACCGTGGCCGCCGCCGTCTCCACCCGCACAAAATCCCTACTCACCGCACGTTCGCGCCCACGACAGCCGACCCCGCCCCCCTCCCGCGACCGGTGCCCCGCCGTCAAGGGTCTCCGAGGCCGATTCCACTCTGTTCACGGCGGCGGCAGAGCAGAGTGCTCCGGCGGCCGGCGGAACCCGGGGTCCGTCAAGCTCGTGGAGACGGGATTGGGAGCACCGCTTGACCAGACAGGCGTCCGCTCGCCTCGGCCCTCGGACCCCACCCCCGCCGATGACGCCGACGCCGGCGCGCGCCTCCGCCGCCGCGGCCCACGCCCTGCTGCGCAGAACGAGGTCCGCGCCAGCCCTCTCTCTGCCCCCCTCCTCCATCCGCGATTTGTTCTGCTCCGGCTCATCCATTCTCCACCTTCTCCCCCAAAACCGCAGATGCTTCGCCGCGGCGAATCGGATCCGGACGGCCTCGAGGGCCTTCTCCAGCGCTCCGGCGGGAGCGTCCGAGCCGCAGGTACATTTCCTCTCCGCGAATCGCATGTGCAGTGGCCCATAGAGTTTAGAGAATTACGAGATCGATTGAGGTTTATTCTGTCCGTGAACATTTAGGGCCCGGAGAAAGTTGGTGGTGTGAGAGCCGGAGACGACGAGCTTGATGTTGCTATCGTCGGTGGAGGCATGGTGGGCCTGGCTGTTGCTTGTGCACTCTGTAGGTATTTGCTGCCTTTGTGTACCTCTGTTCCTTACTTCCAATTGTTCATGAGCTCAGCTTCGTGTTGCTCTTAGTCTGAGAATCGATCCTTATACGCCGCAGAATTAGTTATAAAAGGAATGTTGACACCATTAAGGAATGTTGACACCATTGGAATAAAGTTCTCCCTGCCATTTTACTAGTTCAATGTCAAGTAGTATTGCAAATATTGGTAGTGCAGGATAGTCTGGGGGCTGTACGAAAACATCTTGTGTATGAATTTGACAATCCTACGCTATGGTTGTTTTAGATTAGAAATACCAGTTCTGTATATAATATTGGGTTTACTCTTATTCACCCTTACATGCAGCCAATATGCCATTGACCAAACACCTGCGAGTTGCCGTCATCGATAGCAATCCTGCATTGAAGTCAACGAATTATCTGAAGAAAGATGGTATACCTGATTCAAGGGTCAGCACTGTTACTCCTGCAACCATTTCCTTCTTCAGAGGTAAGTTTGTTAATATAAAATCGATATGTCATTGCTTGTTTCAAGCCAGAATTCTGCGAATGTTTGCTGTGTACAATATCTGGAGCTAAAGCATGCTTAGTATGTTTTGGTGATAATTCAGAAAGGTCGATCCCTTTTGTTGGGTTTGACAGTTGTTTAAACAAGACATGCTACTAGCCTTTAAATTGATCTGGAGAACCCATCTATGCTTACATTAGATTTGTTCCTATAATCTCGAAGTGCTTCACTCATAACCTACTGCTTTGTGATGTTAGCTAAGTAACTGATATGTGCCTAGCACTTGTCATCGTGCAATATCCAGCTGAGCTGCATTTCTTGTTTACTGTAGTGATAACCTGGAACTTCATGTCAAATAGGCACAATCACGGATGGTGCTGCCAACTCTGCTGATCTATATATACCCATTGTTCCTTTTTTGCCACTGGTTGTGCCTAATCATAAATTTGATTAAATGTGTGGCACTATTTTCGCTTATTGAGGATGAAAAGTGGAACGCTTGACAACATGTAGTTTCAGAAGTACAACATCTTAAAACATTCCTTATTATGTGTTTGTAGCTACTTCATTTTATTTAGTAGCTATAGTATTGTATAGTTTGACATATATTTCATACTTGTATGATGTCACGTGACAGATATTGGTGCATGGGAGCATATTCTACAGCAGAGACACGCTTTCTTTGGTAAAATGCAGGTGATGACATGCAATTTTCATCATATGGATGGTGATTAGCTTTCTGTGTTCACCTGCTTTCTACCACTATATCTATTCCTACACTAGATATAATAATTTATATATGTTGGTGTTCCTATGATTGATAGATTGTCAAATCAAACTAAAATGACATTTCATGATTTATCTGTCTGCTTATTTCCTATTTCTTCTGTTCCAGGGGAAGAATAATTATGGGTTAACATGTAAGCAAGTTTGTTAATAAAGCATAGAAAACATAAATACCTTGGCAGTTTAATGGGCAATAGCATTTTTGTGGGCCTTTTGAGCTGGGCTGGAGAGGGCAGGCCTGGCGCAATGGTGAAGTCCTCCCCACTTGTGCCAAGAGGTCCTGGGTTCGAACCAGCCTCTCTGCATTGCACTTCGCAGGGGTAAGACTAGGTTCCTATAATCCCTCCCCAGACCCCACCTTGTGTGGGAGCTTCTATGCACTGGGTCTGTCCTTTTTTTTTTTTTTGAGCTGGGCTGGCTGTAAAGGATGCCTGTCATGTTGTTTTTGATATATGGATGATTCTATATAGAGGACAAGTACATCTAGTTCTATCATATCAGTTCCCTATATACATGAAAAACTTGTAGCATAGATATCCGCTAAAGATGCAGTATCCTGTAGATATATTATGCATTGTTTGAAAGCTGGCCAGTTGTATTCAATATTGTGACCTGAACTCTTAAGCAGATTTTTCTGTCATCTTTGTATAAGAATCATATCTTCACCTCCCTTACGTGTCTTCTGACATCATGGGATTAAATATGTTTTGGTAACTGAACTCATGTTATGTTTCTGATATTAGTATATCTTCCGCACAATCCTAATAAACTTTAAATTCCAGTGCTAAAGCTTGAGAGGGGAATTCAGAATTATGCTAGGCAGCCCTTACATTGCATAGTAACTGTAATGCCGTGAATGGATATGTTGATATTGTCACCTACAAACACCATAAATGAATGGTATAAATGCTATATAACGTATGAGAGGGACAAACGTTGACTTGCTGTTCTTGGTTAGTTTTAGCTATCAACGTTGTTTATCAATCTGATTATTGTGTTGCTCTATTAAACCTATGTGGTAAGCATTATTATTTTTGCCTCCGATCTGCATCATCTTAATGTACCCTTAGTTCCATGTTGCTCATTGAGGAAAAACTACTGAGGCTCCATTCAAGTACATGGTTTCTTTTGATGTGGTCTGACTTAACTTTGTTTAGGACATTCGAGGGTTTCATGGTTTGTTCTTTTAAAACATGATAAGCAAAGAAAGTTTCACTAAATATGACAGATGCTCATGCAGTAACCCTCCCCTCATAGAACATGGCAACAAATAGCGTGTCCTTAGAGTGCATCCTGGGGAATTTTGGCAAGTTCATTGTAGTGACTTGCAGCTCTGCTGCTTTACTTTATTAACTACCTGAGGTGTTATGTTAGATTTGTAGCATATAGTCTCATTAAACTAGCTTATTTCTGTCCTGATATGTTGAAGTACTTGCTTATAGTTATATCCAACCTTATGGTACAACCTTAACTCTCTATGGTCCATAACATGGCTGTTTCAAGGCACATGTTTAAATATGGGGTGATTTAGACTTAGTTTGTTTCTTTACTAAATAGGGTACATATCTTTCTAAATTTATGATTTATTTGGTCCTTGACTGAATATGGTGCAAACCTCAGTGCCAACTTGATTTCTGCAACCGATGGTCCATGTATAAAAATATGTTGGTTAACTTCATCATGTGCTTGATAAGACTCAGAGCAAGTCGCTGATGCTTTTCTATTGAATCCATTTGGTTCATATGTCCCAGTGAACCAAATTGAATGAACTATTGAATTGATCACAATAAAAATGATGAAATGGAACATGCAACAAATGCTTCACACTTTCAAAGGGATCCCACTCAATTTCCAAATGGAACATAAATACATTGACATAGTGGTATACTTTATTCTGCCCCTGTTTTACCTAGCCCGTTTCATTTAAATTCCGGATATTATAGATTACTTGAAGCTTAACTATGATTGGATGGTACATATTGTATGCCTTATTTTATGCATATTAGGCCATTATTATGTGATCTTTTTCATGGCAACTTTTCGGCCATATGTACATGCATTAGCATGCCTCCTTTACCTTTGGTCTTGTTCTCTTTTATTTGTTGCGCTTGCAAACAATGACAGCAACAGTTTCTTCATTCTTATTTATTGTACTTGCACACAACAAGAACAACAGTTTCTTCCAACTTATTTGCTGCGCCTGCACACAACAAGACCAGCAGTTTCTTGCTTTATATAGTGGGTTTTCAACATAAGCATTGATTGCAATTTGACTCATTTTCGCTGGCAGGTGTGGGATTACACTGGACTGGGATACACAAGGTACAACTCAAGAGATGTGTGCAAAGAATATCTTGGGTATGTTTGAACGGGAGCTGCTGTAAACCTCTAATTATCTGATAAACTTTTTTTTCCCACTGGTTCATTGATAACCTTTTGCTTTGCTTTTCCGTTATTTAGATGTGTGGTGGAGAACAAGGTGCTTTGCAACTCACTTCTGTTACGCCTACAGGTCTGTATTTTTCGATAAAATTTCGATGATTTTGATCCGCATCTAGATGTTAGATGTTTGAACTTGTCTAATACGACCTCACTCCATACAAATGGTTTGTTTCCTAGTTTATAAACTTGTTGAATACAGTACAGCTTTGCAGCCCACACATTCAAGAGAGCAAAGTAAATCTTATACAAGAGACCTTTGTCATAAAAAACAGATGTACTTGCTTTTACGGCACCTAATTCCCATATATTAGATTTTTATTAGCTGTACACGATGATTAGTTACCGACAACATATTTTGTTAGAACTGTTGGTCATGAAGCACAGTTCAATTTTGTGTGTGGCATTAATAGTCCTCATAAGGTAATCTCAAATATCCTAAAAATGTCAAAGAACAGAACACATGGAAATTAATGGCTGCGTGGTTTCCAGCTAGATGTTGCACTTATATTGTTATCTGACTTTCTTTTCCATCTTAATAGTCACCTAAATTGCTACTTAAGATGTTTGCCTTACCAGGAGCAAAAGGAAGACATTAAAAAGATGGTCTACCCTACCCGATTGGCGTCTCTTGCTTTCCCATCAAAGAGCAGAAATGTAGGAGTAGCAGGACTGAAGCCACCATCAACTGAGGCGGAGGAACTACGCCGTAGTAATTTGGTTAAACTTGACCTAAGTGATGGACATACTTTATATTCAAAGTTGGTGGTAAGTTCCTATATATGATTCTCCATTCATTCAAACTTTTGTATCTCGTCGTTGCCGTCAGTCACTTATTTTAAGTTATGGTCGCAGGTAGGAGCTGATGGTTCCAAATCCAATGTAAGGCAGATTGCGGGCATAAAAACTACTGGTTGGAGCTATCCTCAGAGTGCGATTATCTGTACAGTAGAGCATACTGCAGCGAATGACTGTGCATGGCAGAGGTTTCTCCCTTCTGGTCCGATTGCCCTGCTTCCAATAGGCGACAACTTCAGCAATATAGTGTGGACAATGAGCCCAGAGGAGGCATCACGCCATAAGTCAATGAGCCCTGAAGATTTTGTGATGTCAGTGAACCGTGCATTGGATTTTGGTTATGGACCGCATCCCAACTCTAGTAGTCTTGACCATTACGTGGAAAGGTTATTTTCTGACTTTGGAGGTACTGCAGCGTCTACAAAAGAATGCTTTGAAGTACCACCAAGGGCAACTGGGCTGATCTCAGAGAGAATGGCATTTCCATTGTCACTGATGCACTCCCATGATTATGTTTCAAAAAGGCTAGCATTAGTTGGTGATGCTGCTCATACAGTGCACCCCTTGGCCGGTCAAGGTGTCAATTTGGGTTTTGGAGACGCAGCTGCCTTAGCGGAAGTTATTTCTGAAGGAGTTTCTGTTGGTGCTGATATTGGGGATGTAAGTACCTAATATTGCTGTGTTTTGGTTAGATTTATGCAGATACTACTGTATCTAGCTTCATGAGCAACTCTTAATACTATGATGAGCTGGTCATCCAGCAAGCTTAATCTTCCTTACTTTGACTCTTAATACTATGATGCATATGCTGGTTACTCTAGTATAAACAAGATATTTATCGTCACAGCAGACTAACCAAATCTTTTTCGGTTTGTCAGCTGTCTTTGCTGAATCGGTATGAGAATGACCGCAAGGCTGCCAATGTTGCGATGGCGGCAGTTCTAGATGGCTTCCAGAAGATGTACTCTGTCGATTTCGGACCCCTCAATGTTCTGAGAGCCGCTGCATTCCATGGTGCCCAGTACATATCACCACTGAAGAAGAACATAATTTCTTACGCAATGGGCGACAGGAAATCGCCTCTGTTTTCATAAGCAGCAGGTCTTACAAACTTGTTGGTTCTTGGCTGTCACTGCAGCACTGTACCGAAATGCGTTAGTTCTAACTAGTATCGTGTATGTTTGGCAGTATCTTCTAAGCCAGTACCATATCCCACCTGAGAAACGTTAGGTTGATAAAATGTAACAAGTGCTCCTTCTGTCTCAAAATGGAAGACATTTTTTTGACACTATCATAGATTTGTAGTGTCAAAAAACGTCTTACATTTTGAGAAGGATGGAGAGTAGTTAATACTAGTAAATAAGATTATGTATATCCTGGATTTGTTTTCATCTGTATAAGGCTTGTTCAGTACTTTGCTTGCCATGGAAGATTAGTTTATTTTTGTTGGCACCATTTTTTATCTGGATGTTATATATGCAAAATGCAGAGCATTATACAGTCAGGGTCCAGGGGTTCAGGGTATCTGCCCTAAGGGGGGCAGGCTATATGTTTTTTCATTTCTCAGCGGCACATGCCATCTGTTGTTTAGAGCGCTATATTTTGCAGCACATTATCTGGGTACGCTTGTTTTTATATATATAAAAAAAAATCAACCAGGATTTCGACTTGGGGGTTCGTTTCGCCCAACCTCTACGAGTTTAGGGTTTAAAATGGACTTTTTTCCTTTGAGAAAATGTGTAACAATGTAGGCACGTTTAGAAGGTGAAGCCTTATGATTTTGTCAGACTGTGACAGTTGTTTACCTCCTGCCACGGGACAGATCAGGATAAATGTACATGGAGTTCTGATGAAGATTACGAATGGCCAAGGCTCGAGGCTATTGCTACCCTTGTTGTTATGCCTGAATATTCGAGTACGTACGTACGTCCCGTGAACTCACCAAATCTGGGACTCTCGCCAACCACAAAAGCGCGCGGTGCAGTTTGGATCGGAAACCTTCACCGAACATAAGTGACGTGAACAATTATTAATTAAATTAACTCAAACACAATCCTGTGCGTGCGCTGCGTACCCACCCACCCACCAGATGATGAACGGCTTGCACCGCCTCCTCCCCCGGCTCCTCCGCCGCGCACGGCAGCCTAGGGTGCCGCCCGGGTACCACGGCCACCACGTTGTTAGGGCATCTCCAGCCGTTGGCCCCCCAGGAGGGGCAAAAAATCGCTCCTTGGGGGCGCACCGGCGCTAAACCGCGCACTGGGGTCGTGATGCCCCCCCAGTCGCGGCGCCCACCGGTTAGTCAAAAAAGCAAATATGGCGCAGAAACGACTCAAATTTAACGCAAACACCGGCGAGTTCGTTCAAACTTAAACATATTTCACAAAAAAGAAAAAAACTACCGCGGGCTACCCCCGCCGTCTCCCTCGCCGCCCGCCCACGCGGTTCTACATGCCGAGGAGGCTGTAGAACCGCGTGTAGTTACCGCCGCCGTCGTCGTCGTCGTCGCCGCCGCCCCCGCCTACGCCTCCGCCGTCCCTGCTACATCCCTCCCCCCGGTTGGCGCGGCGGGTTGGACGGTCCGGGGGCGTCGTCGTCGTCGTCGCTGTCGAGGACCACGACGCCGTGCTCGTCCTCGCACCCATGCTTGCGAGCGGCGATCTCCTCCAGGGCCCGGCGTTGCCGGACCATCTCGTCGCGGAGGTAGTCGTCCCGCGCCCACCGCATGGCGTCCTCGTCGGAGAAGCCGCGCCGGGCTACCTCCTCGTACTCCGCGGGCAAGCCGGGCTCCGGCTTGGGCTCGACGAGGACGAAGCGGCCGGTGGGTGGAGAAGCGTTGGCGTTGGCGTTGGCGCCGATGCGGACGCCGGAGCTGCGGGTGCGCGCGCTGACCGGCGCGCCCTGGGGCTCCGGCTTGACGGGGCGGAGGCAGGGCGAGCCGCCGGACGAGGAGGAGAACCCCCGGGTCTCCATGCGCCTCGGGGTCCAGGAGCTTCCCCGGCGGCGTGAGAAGGAAGGGGGAGCGGGGTACTCGAGGCGTGGCGTGTTGCCGCCCTCGATGTACTCGAGGTCGGCCTCCAACGTGCGCCCAGAGCGGGCTGTCGGGGACGTACCGTGGCCCCTCCCTCGCCGCGCGCGGCAGGTTCGAGCGGATGCGTGTGATCTCCGCACGCCGGGCCGCTCCGGTGGGTATCGGGGGCACCGGCACACCGCCCGCGCTGATCCTCCACGCCCCGGGCACCCGCATGTCCGGCGGGACCGGGTACTCGGCCTCGTAAAGGAGGCGAGCCTCGTCTTCATGAAGATGGCGGCGGCCGAAGCCGTTCGCCGCCGCGCCGTCGCCTGGGAAGCGCTCGGCCATGGGTGTGAACTGGAGACGGCGAAAGAGAGGAGAGGAGAGGGAGGAACGACGACGGCGGGAGAGTGTGAGTCGCCGAGTGCGCCGGGGCGCGTCATATATAGGCCGAGGCGCGCGTGCCAACGTGTGTACGCGTGGCGGGCGAGGGAGAGGGCGAGGGACGCGCGTCGTCCGGTCTTCACTGCGCCGCCCGTGAGCACCAATGGCAGGCTGACCGGCGCGGCAGCTTTGGCATTGATTCGCCGCGGGAAACGAGGCGATGAGGACGACGAAGGGCCGAGAAGAGAGCCGTGTCGCTGACGCGGCGGGCCCGCGGCTTTTTCACGCCAAAACAGTTCGCCCGGCGCCCCCGGGCGCCCCCGGCGCGCCGGGTTCGGGCTAGGTCCGCCGGCGCTGTTTTCGGCCCAAGCCGGCGAAAATCGGGCTCTTGGGGGCGCGACTGGGCCGTTTTTTCGGCGCCGGCGCGAAAAAAACGCCTGGGGAGGCCTTCCTGGGGGTGCGGCTGGAGATGCCCTAACCCGCCATCCGCCCACGACACTACTGCGCTTCGCCGTCTAGCCCGACCACACTGACCCGCTTGGGCTCCCGTTGGTACCACGACCCACGGAAGGTCCTCGGTGTCCGTCGTCGCTGCCGCAGCATGCTACCAGTCCCTCGAGGTGATTCCATGGACCAACCGCGCGCACTTCATCTTCCTGTCCCCTCAGTCGGAGCGCGCGCTCGGCGAGTCCGAGTTCGCCGACTACAAGCAGGAAGTGGCCTCCAAAATCCTCGGCCCGTGCCACCCTCACAGCGTTCGCGCCCGTCGCATCGCCGAGAGGATCATCCACGCCGGCATCGACGACGCTGTCATCCTCCGTGTCGCCAGCAACCGGCACAAGGGAAAGGCATGGCTACCTTCGCCTCAGAAGAGGCACCTCCATGGGCTCGACTGGGAGGTGATCGTGGTGGACCACAAGGGCAACACCGGCGCCTACTGCACGCGCGGCGGTAAAATCGTACTGTACACGGGATTGCTCGACCACTTCAAGACCGATGGTGAGATTGCATTTGCTATCGCTCACGAGGTAGGTCCGTTGGAGTAATGAACTCATCTCATGTTTCCTCCTTATTATCGGATTATATTTTCAGGTGGACTCCAATTAACATTCGCATCTTTTTCTTAGGTTGCGCACATCATCGCAAGGCACGAATCTGAAATCAGCTCGACCAAGTGGGTGACAAAACCCCTCTATTATTACTTCCGGCGAAGGTACTTCTGTTTCTTATTTCACATTATTGTTCATGGCGATTTTCATTTACTTTCCGCAGGAACATGGCGATTTACATTGTGCATGTGACACATAAATACTATATATGATCAGAAAAATGAGTGCTCATGTATTCTTTGATAAAAAAGACCTGATGGTATGTCTTGTTACCTTTGTAGGACGGAAACAGAGGCAGATCACATTGGAATCCTACTACTCCCTGCCGCTGGTTTCGATCCACACATGGCACTCACGTTCTTTAAGAAGAATGCAAGGCTGGTACAATTTCAAACATTCAAAGAGTACTATCTCTCCACTCATCCTCCATACCAGAGAAGATTGCAGTTTTTATCACAACCGAAGATCATGAAGACGGCACTTGAACTATATAGAGAAGCCACTTCCATTAAAGATAGTATAAAACGATAGGTACCAGGCGTTTTATGGAGATATCAAACAGATATGAATCTGGATTTGACATAGTTCGGTTTCCATTTTGAGTTCTTTACAGTGTCCCCAAAGTTAATATGGGCCATCCATGTATGCCAATCCAATGGTTAAATTCATCTGATAATGCGACACAATTCTACGGGAGTACCATCACCTAAGAGGGTACCTGCGTTCCAAGGGTAAAGTTGTAGCTTTGATTGAACAATTGTAGTGGGGAACTAAATTGAATTACAAGAGGAAATTTACCAGTTTTTCATTTGATTTGTGATTATGGTCATGGGGGAATTGTGTTTGATTGATGATTCCTTCCACTAAACGCTAGATCACCATTCGTTTGTTAAACACAGTTCTTTTCACGTTTGATATTGTGGCCGACACAAACAATTTTGACAATCTTATGAGAGATCCTCCTGCAGCTTCTCGATGTCCCATGTTCTTGTGGCCGACACAAACAATTTTGACTCCAAAACATGAGCGGTAGGTGATTCCATGCACATCGGTCTTAGCATATGATCCCGTGGTAAGTTTTCTTGCATGATCCTGGTATTCCTTGGCGTAGTACATCGCACCCTTCCAAAATTCCTCTCTAAACCTGTCAAGATGAGCTTGCAAGGGCCGCTTCCGAGGACATTCAGATCGTGCCTTCAAAAGTCAGATACTTTATGGACTAGATGATTCCTCGCGCGTTGCAGCGGGAATTAGTAGCTCAAAATTCCTCTTGCAAGTCATGGTCAAGAAGATGTCAGGCTTCCCGTATGTATGGACAATTGCCATGGCATCCATATGCCTCTTCTTCATGTCACGTTCGCCACCTGGGTATGTTCCAGGGAGCACTATCCTTGTCCCAACAGCGCTTGCTCGCGTCTCCCCTGATATGATGGCATCAACAACTCCTTTATACAAGTCGGCCCGAATTTGCGTCTGGTTCTTCCTGTACCACCTCAACCGACAACTCTCAATCTTGACATACATGTCGGCCGCCCATTGCTGCAGTAGGCGTGCTCCATAGAGTATGGGATTGAAGATCGCAGGCCGTGTCTACAGCATGTAACAGTAATAGTCTCTAACAGAGACGCACAACCTGCTATTCCCCTCTGCACGTGATCGACTACCATCAGAATGAGGATATATTCGAGAAATATTATATTATTTGAAACAAAATCGGACGCATAAGTCATACCTGCATCCTCATCATCATCATGGACCAGTTGAGGATGTAGTACAACCTCCCAAGGAACATTACGTTTAGGTAGCTTCGGATGCCAACGTAGTTCCCCCCTTGGATAGAATAGGGGATAAGACAACGGGTCAAATGCCCCAGAGGTCACACGTATACTGTGCCTTTCGTTGTTGTTACCACAAAGTGTTATCCGCCGGTCAAACCTTTTTGCTAGGTCGTTGCCCTCAACCCAAATTGCAGCGACCTCTGATGACAACGGTATTATATCTTCTTTGGTCAAGCCTCTTATCGGTGTTTAGGTCTATCCTATAATCATCGAGGTTGTCCTTGTGTGCACCCAAACTCCTAAATTGCTGGGAGTACGGGTTTTCTTTGAGTATGTCTACTAACTTCTTCACGACATCCTGGTCTAATTGCTTGGTGGCCGCCTTACGATGAGTTATGGTTGGTTCGTCATCATAGAAGTATAACTGCAGATGTTTTGGGCGGGAGCTTGGGCCGAACGAGTGCACATTGTGGTAGATGGTGCCGTGTGCCCGAAATGTGTACACCCCAGACTTCATGTTTGTGTAGTTCTCATCAAGGCTGACGCCAAGGGTTGTGAAGGCGAAATGCCCGTTGAAGAACCGTATGTTCTCCCGAAAATGTCTAGAATCTGCATCCATGCTGGACCATAGCCTCATCAGCTCTGGGACTGGTTCCAGTTGTTTAAGTTCGATCTGTCCATTGCGACAGCAGAACCCGTCAGTCTCAGACACAAACTTTTTGGCCTTGCAGTGTTTGCAGTTTTCGTCGAGCTTCAGGATGTGAGTGCTGTCTGGGATGTTTGTGTAGACAAAGTCTAATGGATCAACTTCGCTAGGTATAGCAGACGACATGCTCGTTTCATCGTCATCCTCAATTGTGTCATTATCAGATCCTATTAGCATTTGTTGGGACATGATGTTCAAAACAATATTCACAAATAACTATAATTACAATAAAGCTCCACGACTTCCAAGTTCCGAGTTGACCATACCTTGATCGCGAAACATGTAGAACTCCTCATCCATCAAGTCGGATGGTGTCGGTTCATCGCCCATGATGGGGTCTCAGAACACATCGATGTCGTCTTCATTATAGTTGTGGTGAATGTGACAATAGACAACATCATGTCAGAAAAGGGTTGATGAGACTGAGCATAAATACCAGACAAAAGCATTTTCATACCATTGGTGCCAACACCGTAATTCGGCATGACTGGCGGAGGGTCGCCATCCGTTGAATCATCTTCGGCGCCCAACCTGAGGGGTATTCCGCGGCAGTTGGATGCGGGGCATTCAGAGGTTAAGTTTGCTAGGTCTGGACGTGGAAGAGCAAGGGATTCTTTGCACGGGGTGTTTTTCCTTTTAGCATAGCTGCCCTTCCTTTCTGCACTTGACTGCCCCTTCTCAATCACTGACATGCTTTTGCAGCGTTGCACGCGCTTCCCTCGTATCTTTTCATTCAGATCTTCTATGTCGTCAACTGTTAGTTCATCCTTTTTCTTCTGATAATATGCTCGGCTACGTGAGTTTCTCTGCTCCCTCTTAGATCGGTCATTGTCATGCATAACACCAGACGCGTCTAATGATGAAGGGGGTAATGTTGCTTCGTTGTGCAAGAAGTCTGTATAGTTTGTGCAATCATCATAGGTGAATTTATGAAAAAAGTTGTGAAAACATCATTACAAGAATCTGATTTAGGGACTAATGAATATTAGAACATTCACTATCTACTCAAATACAAATCATGTGCATTAAGATCATATGACTTGACGGTATGCTTCGCGCCTAGTGGTCGCTAAAAGAATATGTTGGTTTGTCTTAACAAATCTTTGTACGTCAACGTGATACTAAAGGTAATATTTTACCTGATGTAGATAGTGGTTGCACATTTTCATCTCCTTTTATCTGATCCTTTTTCCTCCGATAAGAAGCTCTCCTCAGTGCATTCCTATGATCTCTCTTGCGCTCTTCATCGGTTATTTGATTTATTTCTTCAAGGACATTGATGCGACCTCCTGGTGTCATTCAGGGCATACAAATAATGTAGAGAGTAAAACATAATCTGACCTCAATTCGTGACATCTTACGCACAAGTTGATTACCTTGTTGATCATTGTCATTAACCAGACCAGATGAGACTGCAGGTGTAGTAGTAAATGCTGAATCATTATGGGACAATGTTGTATAGTCGGAGCTAGTCGGGTTGTCTGGTTAAACATGGTTTATAAAACATACTCAACACTCAATGGTGAAGACATGAATTGAAGGTACTAAATATTATTGTTAGATCATTTAAATCTTACCAGATAAATTAAGGTCCCAGAGTTTAACTTCTTGGAGATCCCGATCTTTCTTCCGCCGATAAGAAGCTCTCCTCAGGGCATTTCGATGGTCTCTTTTGCGATCTTCTTCCGTTTTTAGCGGGTTCTCTTTGGTGTCATTCACCTCACCTGATTCAACTTGCGTGGTCAGTATTCTTACTTGATATACCAAGGGGACGCTGACCTTGCTCTTTGATATACCAAGAGTACTTGATGTACCTGGTATCGCATTAGCAGGTTGACGAACATTCGTGATATCACCTAGGGTACGACGTTGAACAATGTGCCTATCGTCTTGCTGTATTTTCAAACCCTCTGACTTGCTAATGCGATAAGATGCCCGCCTCCACGCGTTGTTAAGTTCCCTATGATCTACAAGATGAATCAAACTTATGAGAGTTAGTGAATGAAAAAAGCCATAGCATGTATTAAGGTTATATTTACAACTCACCTAGATCACATTCATACCACAT
The DNA here is from genome assembly GCF_002162155.2 of Triticum dicoccoides. Lineage (NCBI taxonomy): Eukaryota > Viridiplantae > Streptophyta > Magnoliopsida > Poales > Poaceae > Triticum > Triticum dicoccoides. Next base: position 696,087,295 of record NC_041389.1, on the reverse strand, counting down.
ATAAGAAACCAGCTTAACAATTTATATGCCGCAAAGATTAGTTAGCTAACTGGCGTTAAAAAAATTACCAGAATTTGTCAAGGAGGGCTGATGAACCTTTTGCAACAACACATTATCCTGGTCCTTTTTCTTTTGATAAGCAGCTCGCCTTTGTGCGTTGAACTGATCCTTTGTGTTGCCAGCGTAATCTATGCAAGTGATATCGTCTGCAACATGTCAAAAGTAATAACTACAAAGCCCATAAAACAAAAATCATAATTGATGGATGATGGATCCACTACCAAACACGTCAGTATGGACATTCGAATTCCCTTTTAGCTTTGTCGCACCATCTATCTCATCGTTTGAAGGTTCACAGCCTACAACTTTCCAATAAAAAATAAATGCGGTATGTTGTACATGAAGGTGAACACCCATAATTATAAGTTATGGCATATGATATTTGGATGAGTCAGTACCATATGTAAAGCGGCCATCTCCAATAGAGCCAGAATCGAGAGTTAGATTACTCGAAGCCAACAACGTAGCATCACGATGATTTCCAACCCGTAGCGATCTGTAGACATGTAACAAGTAGGAAAAGAAAACCAATGATATATATGATAAAATATATGCAGCTAACACTCTTGGCATATGAAATGCGGATGAGTGAGTACCATATTCATCTGTGCAACATTCCACTGTTAGTGTAGTCAGAGCCGACAACGAAGCCTCATTGTGCTCTCCAACCGGACACGTCCCTTCCGTAGAGTTGTAACCAGGATGAATATAAGGCCAATGATACAGGTGACAATGTATGCGGCAACAAAACCACACAAGCATTATACCTGGAACCGTAGCATAAGTTTCGTCATCATTTCGAGCTACGGGTATGATGCTTGCATTGTTATCTTTAACATTTCTCACGCTTGAAAGGCCTGCAAAACATTATGCATATAGCTTCTCAACATCATACATGCGCAGAAACGCTAAAGTAGCACTTTATGATAGAAATGCAGCATACCCGTAGTAACGTCCGCTTCTGGTTGCTGTTCAACTGCCTTGCTTTTCGAATTACCCGTACGCACCTATGTAAGGGCAGTACACTTACATTAGATGACTACAAGCAATTTCAATTATGATCCTGCTGTTTGCATGTAAACTGGGTGATATATGCCTGACTGGATCTATGAAATGGCACAAACTCTACTATTTACTATTTTTGTCATACCAACTTTTTTTTATTCAGTTTATTCAAATGATGGTCATCTTGAACTGTTTTAAAGATTGGGGACTTATACATATTGATAATGCACTCAGATTCTTATTACTTAATTGTGTCTCCTCAACAAATGTCCACTTGGTATATCAAGTAATTGTAAATGCAATCAATACTACATATGTTCACTATTGCATGGAAACCACATCATCTATTTTCCATAAGTGTCCTAACTTCCACTTGTTTCTGTCACTTATTGCTGGTGAATTTGATGTGAGCTGGAAACTCGGTAATCGTTGTCAGTTGCTGCTTCTGATGACCCCGGCACCGAGGTAAATCACCACCTTGCAAACTCTTAAAGTAAGTGGCAGTTATGTGATGATACAAATACAAGCAATTTCAATTATGATCCTGCTGTTTGCATGTAAACTAGGTGTCTATGGCACAAACTCTGATAATATGGTTTCCCCTTGATATATGTCTGACTCGATCTATGAAGTGGCACAAACTCTGCTATTTTCTCTTCAAGATGGTAATCTGGAACAAGTTTTAAGGAGTAGCATCATATGTCAGTATGTCCAGCCTTATTAGTTGATTCTTATTACTTGTTTGTTGACTATTGCATGACAATCACATCAGATATAATCCAAATGATGTCCATCTGGAACTGTTTCAACTGTATAATATGTTTGAAGCCTTATGCATATTGAAAGTGCACTAAGTTGCTTGGTATAGCAAGTACTTCAAAATGCACTCAACCATACGTATTTGTGTCCTAACTACCTTTTACTTGTGTCACTTCTTGCTTGTGATGATCTTGAGAGTTGCAAATTCGGTTGCTGCTTCTGATGACTGATACATCTCCAATGTATCTATAATTTTTTATTGCTCCATGCTACTTTATCTACTATTTTAGGCAATATTGGGCTTTATTATCCACTTTTATATTATTTTTGGGACTAACCTATTAACCGGAGGCCCAGCCCAGATTTGCTGTTTTATGCCTATTTCAGTGTTTCGAGGAAAAAGAATATCAGACGGAGTCAAAACGGAACGAAATCAACTGGAGAAGTTATTTTTGGAAGGAAACCCACCTGATGGACTTGGACCCCACGTCAGATGATACGGGAGGTGCTCAGAGGGTGGGGTGCGCGCCCACCCCCCCGGGCGCGTCCCCTGCCCCGTGGGTCCCGCGTAGCTCCACCGACGTACTCCTTTCACCCATATATACTCTTGTACCCTAAAACTTCCAGAACAGAAGATAGATCGGGAGTTCCGCCGCCGCTAGCCTCTGTAGCCACCAAAAACCTCTCGGGAGCCCGTTCCGGCACCCTGCCGGAGGGGGAACCCATCACCGGTGGCCATCTTCATCATCCGGGCGCTATCCATGACGAGGAGGGAGTAGTTCACCCTCGGGGCTGAGGGTATGTACCGGTAGCTATGTGTTTGATCTCTCTCTCTCTCTCTCTCTCTCTCTCTCTTGTGTTCTCTCTCGTGTTCCCTCTATGGCACGATCTTGATGTATCCCGAGCTTTGCTATTGTAGTTGGATCTTATGATGTTTCTCCCCCTCTACTCTCTTGTGATGAATTGTGTTTCCCCTTTTGAAGTTATCTTATCGGATTGAGTCTTTATGAGAACACTTGATGTATGTCTTGCCGTGATTATCTGTGGTGACAATGGGATATCATGTGCCACTTGATGTATGTTTTGGTGACCAACTTGCGGGTTCTGCCCATGAACCTATGCATATGGGTTGGCACACATTCTTGATTCTCCGGTAGAAACTTTGGGGCACTCTTTGAAGTACTTTTATGTTGGTTGGATGAATCTGAGATTGTGTGATGCATATCGTATAATAATGCCCACGGGTACTTGAGGTGACAATGGAGTATCTAGGTGACATTAGGGTTTTGGTTGATTTGTGTCGTAAGGTGTTATTCTAGTACGAACTCTTTTATAGATTGATCCGAAAGAATAACTTTGAGGTGGTTTCGTACCCTACCATAATCTCTATGTTTGTTCTCCGCTATTAGTGGCTTCGGACTGACTCTTTGTTGCATGTTGAGGGATTGTTATACGATCTATCTATGTTATTATTGTTGAGAGAACTTGCACTAGTGAAAGTATGAACCCTAGGCCTTGTTTCCTATCATTGCAGTACCGTTTACACTCACTTTTACCGTTAGTTACCTTGCTGTTTTTATATTTTCAGATTACAAAAACCTTTATCTATCATCCATATTGCACTTGTATCACCATCTCTTCGCCGAACTAGTGCACCTATACAATTTACCATTGTATTGGGTGTGTTGGGGACACAAGAGACTCTTTGTTATTTGGTTGCAGGGTTGCTTGAGAGAGACCATCTTCATCCTACGCCTCCCACGGATTGATAAACCTTAGGTCATCCACTTGAGAGAAATTTTCTACTGTCCTACAAACCTGTGCACTTGCAGGCCCAACAACGTCTATAAGAAGAAGGTTGTGTAGTAGACATCAAGCTCTTTTCTGGCGCCGTTGCCGGGGAGGCTAGGTAAGTGAAGCTATATCTTTAGATCTTGCAATCGAATCTTTTTGTTTCTTGTTTTAGCACTAGTCTAGTTTATAAAAGAAAACTACAAAAAAATGGAATTGAGTTTGTCTCATACGCTTCATCTTTTTAATATCTTTCGTGAGTATGATGGAAAAGAAAATTGTGCCAAAGTGCTAGAACAAGAATTACATAGAATTCTTGGCATAAAATATGTGAATGATGAGCATGATTGCAATGTTGTTAGTATGAATTCCTTGAATATCCATGATTCTAATGATATGCAAACCACAAGCTTGGGGAAGCTATGTTTGATGAAGATGATATTTTTTGTCCCCCAAGCTTTGATGAGCACATTTACTATGATGAAAGCATGCCTCCTATCTATGATGATTATTGCGATGACACGCATGCTTTAAAGAATAATGATAACCATGAAACTTGTCATCTTGATCTTAATTTTCAATCATATGATAGTTATTTTGTTGAGTTTGCTCCCACTATTATTCATGAGAAGAAATTTGCTTATGTGGAGAATAATAAAATTTCTATGCAAGTAGATCATGAAAAGAATGATTTAGGTGCTGGTTATATTGTTGAATTCATTCATGATGCTACTAAAAATTATTATGAGGGAGGAACATATGCTTCTACATATTTCAATAATATAAAGTTTCCTCTCTATGTGCTTAAAGTTTTGAAGTTATGCTTGTTTTACCTTTCTATGCAAGTTGATTATTGTTCCCATAAGTTGTTTGATCACAAAATCCCTATGCATAGGAAGTGGGTTAGACTTAAATTTGCTAGTCATATTCTTCATGATGCTCTCTTTATGTTTCAATTCTTATCTTTTATGTGAGCATCATTGAAATCATAATGCCTAGCTAGGGGCGTTAAACGATAGCGCTTGTTGGGAGGCAACCCAATTTTTGTTTTTGTTCTTTATTTTTGGTTCTGTTTAGGAATAAATAATCCATCTAGCTTGTGATTATATGTGGTTTTGTGTTTTAATTAGTGTTTGTGCCAAGTAGAACCTTTGGGAAGACTTGGGTGAAGTCTTTATGATCATGCTGTAAAAAACAGAAACTTTAGCGCTCACGAGATTAGATAGAACATTTTACTGGAGAGTGCTATTTAGTTGATTCTTTTTGAAGATGATTACTAGACATATTCCTCAGGTCCAACAATTTATTTTAGAATTTTTGGAGTTCCAGAAGTTTGCGTTAGTTGCAGATTACTACAGACTGTTCTGTTGTTGACAGATTCTGTTTTCATTGTGTTGTTTGCTTATTTTGATGAATCTATGGCTAGTAAAATAGTTTATAAACCATAGAGAAGTTGGAATACAGTAGGTTTAACACCAATATAAATAAAGAATGAGTTCATTACAGTACCTTGAAGTGGTGTTTTGTTTTCTTTCGCTAACGGAGCTCACGAGTTTTCTGTTAAGTTTTGTGTTGTGAAGTTTTCAAGTTTTGGGTAAAGATTCGATGGACTATGGAATAAGGAGTGGCAAGAGCCTAAGCTTGGGGATTCCCAAGGCACCCAAGGTAATATTCAAGGATAACCAAGAGCCTAAGCTTGGGGATGCCCCGGAAGGCATCCCCTCTTTCGTCTTCGTTCATCGGTAACTTTACTTGGAGCTATATTTTTATTCACCACATGATATGTGTTTTGCTTGGAGCGTAATTTTCTTTTGATTTGCTTGATGTTAATTAGATTAATGTTTTGAATATTTAGTTTCAATAAAAAAGTCAAGGATAGCCTTTGCCATGCTTATTTTGCAAGTATACATGTTGCTGTTTGAAAACTGAAAGTTTACCTCTGTTGCAAAAATTCTCTAGAAAAGTCACAGAGTGGTATAATGTTGAATCTTTTTGCATATTGAGCTCTGATAAATTTATTACAGTGGGAATTTTAGTTCATAATTTTTGGAGTTAGGAAGTATTGATACTCTTGCATTCTTTACAGACTATACTGTTTTGACAGATTGCTGTTATGTTTGCATTGTTTGCATATGTTTGCTTGTTTAATGATTCTATTTGAGGATAGGAGTATTAAATATGCAGAGTCATTTAGTATGCAATGTGGAATAATAATGTTAGTGATTTGTTACAGTAGAAAATGATAAGGTTTTGCATTGGTTTATACTAACCCATCTCACGAGTTCTTGTTGAGTTTTTTGTGAATGAAGCTTTTGATAAAAAGAGAAATCATGATATGAGAGGAATTAAGGAGACACAAAAGTTCAATCTTGGGGATGCCCAAGGCACCCCAAGATAATATTTCAAGAAGTCTCAAGCATCTAAGCTTGGGGATGCCCCGGTAGGCATCCCACCTTTCTTCTTCAACAACTATTGGTTAGTATCGGTTGAGCCTAAGTTTTTGCTTCTTCACATGAGTTGTGCTATCCTCGCAATGTAGTTTTCTTTAGCTTTGCTTGCTGTTTGAATAAAGTACCAAGATCTGAAATTCCTAAATGTTAGAGAGTCTTCACATAATTGCGTAATTATCCGACTACTCATTGATCTTCACTTATATCTTTTGGAGTAGTTTGTCATTTGCTCTAGTGCTTCACTTATATCTTTTAGAGCACAATGGTGGTTTTATTTTGAAGAAATAGATGAACTATCATGCTTCACTTATATTATTTTGAGAGTCTTAAATAGCATGGTAATTTTCTTAAGTAATCATAATATGCTAGGTATTCAAAAATAGTAAAAACTTTCTTATGAGTGTGTTGAATACTAAGAGAAGTTTGATACTTGATAATTGTTTTGAGATATGGAGGTAGTGATATTAAAGTCATGATAGTTGGGTGATTATGAATTTAAAGAATGCTTGTGTTGAAGTTAGCAAATCCTGTAGCATGCACGAATGGTTAAATTTGTGTAACAAATTTGAAACATGAAGTGTACCTGGCTTGTGCATCCTTATGAGTGGCGGTCGGGGACGAGCGATGGTCTTTTCCTACCAATCTATCCCCCTAGGAGTATGCACGTAGTACTTGATTTTTGATGACTTCTAAATTTTTGCTATAAGTATATGAGTTCTTTTGACTAATGTTGAGTCCATGGATTATACGCACTTTTACCTTTCCGCCATTGCTAGCCTCTTCGGTACCATGCATTGCCCTTTCTCACATTGAGAGTTAGTGCAAACTTCGCCGGTGCATCCAAACCCCGTGATATGATATGCTCTATCACACATAAACCTCTCTATATCTTCCTCAAAACAGCCACCATACCTACCTATTATGGCATTTCCATAGCCATTCCGAGATATATTGCCATGCAACTTTCCACCGTTCCGTTCATCATCATCATGACATACTTTACTTTTGTCATATTGCCATTGCATGATCATGTAGTTGACATTGTATTTGTGGCAAAGCCACCATGCATTATTTTTCATACATGTCACTCTTGATTCATTGCACCATCCCGGTACACCGCCGGAGGCATTCATATACAGTCATATCTTGTTCTAGTTTCGAGTTGTAATCCTTATGTTGTAATCAATAGAAGTGTGATGATCATCATTATTAGAGCATTGCCCAAACAAAAAAGAAGAAGAGAAAGGCCAAAAAAAGGAAGAAGGACCAAAAAAAAGAAAATAAATAAAAAGGGCAATGCTACTATCTCTTTTTCCACACTTGTGCTTCAAAGTAGCACCTTGTTCTTCATGTAGTGAGTCTCATATATTGTGCTTCAAAGTAGCACCATGCTTTTCATATAGTGAGTCTCATAAGTTGTCTTTTTCATACTATTGGGAATTTTTCATTATAGAACTTGGATTGTATATTCCTACGATGGGCTTCCTCAAATGCCCTAGGTGAGCAAGCAACTTGGATACACACCCACTAGTTTTCTTTTGTTGAGCATTCATTTATAGCTCTAGTGCATCCGTTGCATGGCAATCCCTTGTCAGGACCCCGACTCGATGCCACATGGGTCTAGCATGTAACACCTCATATCACTTTGCGGCCTCACGCACGGTATTCCCACGGGTGTCGCCTTACCTTTGCCCGGGACCGTTTGCGCCTTTTGGCACACGTATATGATAGTGTCGCTAGCACCCATATGATAAGGAGCCCGGGCTGACATGGCTAGTCGTAAACCCAAAGTGGCACTAACTTACAGGGACAGGCATCCATGACCCAGCATCGAACGTGTCGGTCATCAGCGAGTGAATCCAGGCTGTAGCACTGGGCTAGCAGGACTCCGGTGAACCGGGCTGTAGCGGGCTAACAGGACTCCGGTATTCATCGCGTGACATTTCCCCGAAGGGACAGACACAGGAACGAAGAAGGACACATGCCGGCCAGCCTAAGTGTTCCGGAGCAGTAGCAAGCTACCATGGCTCAGTGGAAACACTAGGAGACATTTCCCGGTAAGAGAGGCTACTAAGAATAAACAACTAGATAGCCAGATCCCACACATACCAAGCATTTCAATAACATACACACAATATGCTCGATATGTGCAAATACAACATGGCATCACAACATGACTCTACGACTCAAGTATTTATTCATTAGGCTCCGAGGAGCGAGATATTACAAACAGGGGTCTCACGACCCAACATTCAGAGCATACAAATCAAAGCACAAGCGGAAGCTATCATGTCTGGGTACAGACATCTATAACTGAAAAAGGCTGAGAAGTCTGACTATCTACCAAATCCTGCCGAGGCACAAGATCGTAGCTGAGGTAACAAGCTAAACGTCGAAGTCCACGCGAAACTACTAGTGAGACCGAAGTCTCTCTGCAAAAACATAAAATAGGCAAACGTGAGTACAAATGTACCCAGCAAGACTTACATCAGAACTAACTACATATGCATCATTATCAACAAAGGGGATGGTGGGGTTTAACTGCAGCAAGCCAGCTTTGACTCGGTGGCTATCCTAAACTACGACTGCAAGTAACTCTTTTGAGGTGGCGCACACGAGTCCACATATTCACCATATCAATACACCACTATGGAACCGCTCCCGTCTCCCTACGAGAACGCCATCCATAGCACTCACGCTTATCTTGCGTATTTTAGAGTATCCACTTTCACTTGTCTATGAACTGATATAAGCAACCCAGAAGTCCTTTTCCGCGGACAAGGCTATTCGAATAGATGATGATAACCCTGCAGGGGTGTACTTCTTCACACACGCTCTCACCACTTACCGCCGTTTACACGACATGTACTCGGCAACCTTCAAGCGGAAGCCCAACGTGGGTGTCAGCCACGGCCTGCCTAAACACTCAAGTCTCTAGTCCAGGTTTATCGCCTATTCGGGTTCCATCCATGAGGAGATCCGGCCGGAGTTTCGCTCACAGCCCCAAACGATGTGTACAGGGTTCCGTGACACCAAACGGGTGCCCGGTTTACCCGGCCACGTGCCTATCGCATCACAGCCCACCCCTACGGTCAGCGCTGCGCACGGCCTCCAGCATACTACAAACACCAGAAACTACTTGCAACTCCTGGACAGAGGACAAGGGTGATTAAGAAACCGAGAGGGTCCATTGGTTTCGGGCCCAATGCGTGGTAGTAGCTGAATCATGGATCACAAACACAGAACTCAGTTCCTGAGGACGGCTGCAATGAGACAACCCACCATGTACTCCTACATGGCCTCTCACCGCTACCTTTACCAAATCGTATTCACACACTTAGCTCACACATAGTAGGACATGTTCACACGCCTCTGATTCATCCCCGATGAATCAGACCTGACTCAACTCTAAGCAGTAGCAGGCATGACAAACAAGCATGAATGAGTAGGCACAACAGGGCTCAAACAACTCCTACTCATGCTAGTGGGTTTCATCTATTTACTGTGGCAATGACAGGTCATGCAAAGGATAAAGGGGTTCAGCTACCGCAGCAAGTAACAGATGAATCGGTGTTGTCCTAATGCAGTAAAAGAGAGCAGGAGCGAGAGGGTGGGATTGTATCGGAATGAACAAGGGGGTTTTGCTTGCCTGGCACTTCTGAAGATAACATTGAGTCTTCATCAGTGTCAACGATCACATCATCGGTATCACGTCTATCGAGAGGGGACAAATACCGGCAACACAGAAGGGAACACAATCAATGCAATGCACAATATGATGCATGATCATGACATGGCAAAATGAATGTGTTTTGGGCTAATGCATCTAGCAACAAGTTAAATGGGGTTGGTTTGAATACAAGATTCAAATTCAAACTCCATATGTGATTATTTAAATGCCATTTAATTGATTTGTGCTAAACAGCAGCTATAAGTTGTTCTAACATGCATGAAAATGGTACAGATGGATTCCTTGAATTTTTCTGATAATTTTTCATATATAAATTATTTAATTTGGAGTTACGGTTAATTTTCTATGATTTATTGAAGTTTATACAATTTTCTGGAATTATAAATCATTTAAGATTTATTTAAATTCCAGAAAGGAATTATTGCGTCAGCATGACGTTGGCATGACGTCACAGGTCAACAGGGGCTGGTCCGGTCAAACCTGACGTGTGGGGACCACACGTCAGTGACACAGTTAACTAACCTAAGTTTAATTAGAGCCTGGGCCCGCATGTCAGTGTCAGCAGGGGGGGTAATTAGCTTAACTAATTCGATTAGTGCTAATCCTAATTAGCTAACAGGGCTGGGCCCACCTGTCAGTGACCCAGGGGGGTCAAATCCCTGGTCAACCCGGCTAATCCACCGGCGTCTAACCGCCGGCAACGACCAGACGCGGCGATGGCTCGCCGGAATGGCTGCTCCGGCGCCCATTCGACGCGCGGAGGGGTTCTACAGGGAGCTCGAGCTCGTGCGCATCCAATGGAGCAAGCCAGAGGAGTTGGGGTTGGCTGTGGCGTCGGCAGCGGCGAGGGAGGCGGCGGCCGGAGTTCGGGCGAGGTCGGGGTTGGCGTTAGGGGGCACGGGAGGGGAAGCTAGTGTGTGTGTTAGGTTCCTGGTGAGGTGTGGAGCACGTTGCCGTGCTCGGTAGCTAGCTCCGGTGGCTCTGGCCTTGTTCGCGTCATCGCCGGCGGCGAGGAGCTCACGGCCCCGGTGAAAAGGGCGGCTAGCGTGCGGGAACGAGCGCGGGGAGGAGGGGAAATGGAAGAGGAGCTCACAGCGGATGAAGGGGAGCAACTCGATGTAGCCGGGGACGCGCTGAGGCCGCAAATTGACCGGAGGGGGCCGTCGGATCCGGAGGTTGAAGACGGCGCATTGGCGGCGATGCAGGGCTTCCGGAGGGCCGTGGATCGGTGGGGAGGAAGAGGGGGTCGAGGCGGAGCTCCTGGGCGCATCGGCGAGGCTAGGGGTGGCCGGTGGCCATGGGTACGGCGACGATGACGGCGAGCTCCGCTCGGTGGTGTGCGCGGGAGGGAAGCAGAGGAGGGAATGGGGTCCAGGGGGAGAGAGGAGAGGTGCAGGGGGCAAGGGGGAGTGCGTGGCTCCCTCGGGTGCCTCCAGCGGCGAGCAGGTAAGCAGGAGGTGGCCGGAGCGTGCGCGCGCGCGTCGGGCACACGCCCTCCTGCCTACTGGCAGGAGGTTGAAGACGGTGGCGACTGCGGTGGGCTGGGCCGCACAGTGCTGGACCAGCACAGGAGCTGGGCCGGCTCTGGTGGGCTGCACGGGTGAGGCCAGGTAACTTCCTTCTCTCTCTCTCTTTTATTTCTGATTTGTTTTATTTAATTTATTTTGCCACTGTTTTGAATTTAAAATAATTCAAACAATGCCAAAAACTCCTCTGAATATTTTATATTGCTAGATGGACTTTTCCAAAAGCTTATAAAATATTTCAGGGGTATTTGAAATTATATTCTAATTATATGAATATAATTCAAATTCAAATAGCTAATGAATTAAATCCAAAGTCCCAGAAATAAATCCTTAAAAATGTTCAATATTTTGGTTGGGACCAGAATCCTTACCAAAAATTATCAAACATTTAAGAAGAGCATTTTGGAGCAATGAATGAGATTTCTAGGGTTTTTGCCCCTCTTTTATTTAAGTTTTTGAGGCTTCCAAAGTTCCTCAGTTCAAGTTTCAGAATTTAAACATGATGCACATATGAAGCTAGCCTAGAGCATTACCAGAAGCTAGGGATGTGACATCCCTACTCCTCATGTTGACATCAATTGATGGGCATCTCCATAGCCCGTTGATTATCCTCGTCAATGTGAGACTTTCTCCTTTTTTGTCTTCTCCACACAATCCCCATCATCATATTCTATTCCACACATAGTGCTATACCCATGGCTCACGCTCATGTACTGCGTGAAGGTTGAAAAAGTTTGAGATTATTTAAGTATGAAACAATTGCTTGGCTTGTCATCGGGGGTATAGAAGTTGGGAACATCTTTGTGTGATGAAAATGAAGCATAGCCTAACTATATGATTTTGTAGGGATGAACTTTCTTTTGCCATGCTATTTTGAGAAGACATGATTACTTTGATTATGTCAATATGAACTTTTGTCTTGAATCTTTTGGATTTGATTATTCATACCACAATTAAGAAGATTTACATTGAAATTATGCCAAAGTATCACTCCGCATCAAAAATTCTCTTTTTATCATTTACCTACTCGAAGACGAGCAGGAATTAAGCTTGGGGATGCCTGATACGTCTCCAACGTATCTATAATTTTTGATTGCTCCATGCTACTTTATCTACTGTTTTATGCAATATTGGGCTTTATTATCCACTTTTATATTATTTTTAGGACTAACCTATTAACCGGAGGCCCAGCCTAGATTTGCTGTTTTATGCCTATTTCAACGTTTCGAGGAAAAAGAATATCAGACGGAGTCAAAATGGAACAAAATCAACTGGAGAAGTTATTTTTGGAAGGAAACCCACCTGATGGACTTGGACCCCACGTCAGATGATACGGGAGGTGCTCACGTGGGCGGGGGGCGCGCCCACCCCCCCGGGCGCGCCCCCTGCCTCGTGGGTCCCGTGTAGCTCCACCGACATACTCCTTTCACCCATATATACTCTTGTACCCTAAAACTTCCAGAACAGAAGATAGATTGGGAGTTCCGCCGCCGCAAGCCTCTATAGCCACCAAAAACCTCTCGGGAGCCCATTCCGGCACCCTGCCGGAGGGGGAACCAATCACCGGTGTCCATCTTCATCATCCCGGCGCTATCCATGACGAGGAGGGAGTAGTTCACCCTCGGGGCTGAGGGTATGTACCGGTAGCTATGTGTTTGATCTCTCTCTCTCTCTCTCTCTCTCTCTCTCTCTCTCTCTCGTGTTCTCTCTCGTGTTCCCTCTATGGCACGATCTTGATGTATCCCGAGCTTTGCTATTGTAGTTGGATCTTATGATGTTTCTCCCCCTCTACTCTCTTGTGATGAATTGTGTTTCCCCTTTTGAAGTTATCTTATCGGATTGAGTCTTTATGAGAACACTTGATGTATGTCTTGCCGTGATTATCTGTGGTGACAATGGGATATCATGTGCCACTTGATGTATGTTTTGGTGACAAACTTGCGGGTTCCGCCCATGAACCTATGCATATGGGTTGGCACACGTTCTTGATTCTCCGGTAGAAACTTTGGGGCACTCTTTGAAGTACTTTTATGTTGGTTGGATGAATCTGAGATTGTGTGATGCAAATCGTATAATAATGCCCACGGATACTTGAGGTGACAATGGAGTATCTAGGTGACATTAGGGTTTTGGTTGATTTGTGTCGTAAGGTGTTATTCTAGTACGAACTCTTTTATAGATTGATCCGAAAGAATAACTTTGAGGTGGTTTCGTACCCTACCATAATCTCTACGTTTGTTCTCCGCTATTAGTGGCTTTGGACTGACTCTTTGTTGCATGTTGAGGGATTGTTATACGATCTATCTATGTTATTATTGTTGAGAGAACTTGTACTAGTGAAAGTATGAACCCTAGGCCTTGTTTCCTATCATTGCAATACCGTTTACGCTCACTTTTACCGTTAGTTACCTTGCTGTTTTTATATTTTCAGATTACAAAAACCTTTATCTACCATCCATATTGCACTTGTATCACCATCTCTTCGCCGAACTAGTGCACCTATATAATTTACCATTGTATTGGGTGTGTTGGGGACACAAGAGACTCTTTGTTATTTAGTTGCAGGGTTGCTTGAGAGAGACCATCTTCATCCTACGCTTCCCATGGATTGATAAACCTTAGGTCATCCACTTGAGAGAAATTTGCTACTGTCCTACAAACCTGTGCACTTGCAGGCCCAACAACGTCTACAAGAAGAAGGTTGTGTAGTAGACATCAATGACCCCGGCGCTGAACTGTATCACCACCTGCAAACTCGTAAAGTGAGTGTCACTTATGTGCTTCGCACCTCTTGTCAAACATGATTCTGCTGTTTGAAATTAAACTGCGTGTCAGTTATGTGCAGATGGAGCTTGTAATACTGTCCTTCCTACCTCCAGTTTGTGTCACTTATGGCTGGTGATGTTCTTGTCAGCTGCAAACTCGGATGACCCTGGCACCAAGCTGAACCACCACTTGCAAAATCGTTAAATGAGTGTCAGATTTGTGCATCTGCTGTTTTTATGTAATTTGGTTGAATCACCACCTAGAAACTCGTAAAGTGAGTGTTACTTATGTGCTTCGTACCTATTGTCAAACAAGATTCTGTTGTTTGAATTTAAACTGCGTGTCAGTTATGTGCAGATGGAGCTTGCAATTCTGTCCTTCCTACCTCTTGTTTCTGTCACTACTTTTTGGTGATGTTGTTGACTGCTGCTGTTTATGATGACCCTGGCACCGAGATGACTCAACACCTGCAAACTCCAAAGGTGGGTGTTACTTATGTGCTGACACAAAAACCTGCAGATTCAGTTCCAGCTGTTTATATATGTCGGTTATGTGCAGATTTCGCTTGCAACGAGAGTCAAAGAATTATGAAGATGCGTCAAAGAGATGTATTTACATGTCCCCAAATTTGTAATATGTTAACACTCAGATTTGTAAGGGTTACTTGTTAGGGTTAAGCGCCTGCAACAAACGAACGCGGCCAACCTGAGAGGGTCAAGCCAATCCTGACGATCAGGGGCGGATCACACGGGATCGGCCGCAGATCCGTATGATCAGCGCCGGGTCATACGGGTTCTGGCCGACCCATATCAGGGCCCCTCGACGGGATCGTCCTGTCCTGTCTTTGAACTCGGCTTGCGGCGGCGAAGGGGTTGAGCGGCGTTGAACTCGGGTGGCGGCGGCGAAGGGGTTGAGACGATAGGGACAAATGACGGCGAGGGGCAAGTGCAACGAGGGGATGACGATTCGGGTGCGAGGGCTACTATTGGGACGATTTGGTTAATTTTCGCAGGTTAACCGTCGTAGATTTTTTTAGGACGGTTTTCTTAGGGCGTTTTCCGTACTGTTTCACAACGGGCCTCGTGGTAGCCTGTCGTTTTTTTTTGTCGGTCTCGAGGGAGGAAGCGGGGGAATCGGTGGGTAGCGCGAGGCGGGATGGAGGACGAAAATAAACCGTAGCTGGTGGGACGAAAATTGACCGGTGGAGAATACCAACTGCTGCATTAGGAGTAGAGATATATGATCAGAAAAATGAGTGCTCATGTATTCTTTGATAAAAAAGACCTGATGGTATGTCTTGTTACCTTTGTAGGACGGAAACAGAGGCAGATCACATTGGAATCCTACTACTCGCTGCCGCTGGTTTCGATCCGCACATGGCACTCACGTTCTTTAAGAAGAATGCAAGGCTGGTACAATTTCAAACATTCAAAGAGTACTATCTCTCCACTCATCCTCCATACCAGAGAAGATTGCAGTTTTTATCACAACCGAAGATCATGAAGACGGCACTTGAACTATATAGAGAAGCCACTTCCATTAAAGATAGTATAAAACGATAGGTACCAGACGTTTTATGGAGATATCAAGCATAGATGAATCTAGATTTGACATAGTTCAGTTTCCATTTTGAGTTCTTTACAGTGTCCCCAAAGTTAATATGGGCCATCCATGTATGCCAATCCAATGGTTAAATTCATCTGATAATGCGACACAATTCTACGGGAGTACCATCACCTAAGAGGGTACCTGCGTTCCAAGGGTAAAGTTGTAGCTTTGATTGAACAATTGTGTAGTGGGGAACTAAATTGAATTACAAGAGTAAATTTACCAGTTTTTCATTTGATTTGTGATTATGGTCGTGGGGGAATTGTGTTTGATTGATGATTCCTTCCACTAAACGCTAGATCACCATTCGTTTGTTAAACACAGTTCTTGTCGCGTTTGATATTGTGGCCGACACAAACAATTTTGACAATCTTATGAGAGATCCTCCTGCAGCTTCTCGATGTCCCATGTTCTTGTGGCCGACACAAACAATTTTGACTCCAAAACATGAGCGGTAGGTGATTCCATGCACATCGGTCTTAGCATATGATCCCGTGGTAAGTTTTCTTGCATGATCCTGGTATTCCTTGGCGTAGTACATCACACCCTTCCAAAATTCCTCTCTAAACCTGTCAAGATGAGCTTGCAAGGGCCGCTTCCAAGGACGTTCAGATCATGCCTTCAAAAGTCAGATGCTTTATGAACTAGATGATTCCCCGCGCGTTGCAGCAGGAATTAGTAGCTCAAAATTTCTTGAAATATGATCAGGAACATATAAGACTATTAAACAAATCAATCATCTCTATAAATAACAAATACTGTTTTTATTTCATAAAAAGAAAAAAAATAGAAAATAGTGACTGCATCATTGCATGAGCAGGTGGTTTTAGAATAGGATCCACACCATGAAGACGATTAGAACTGTTTTTGGTGTATATTTTGGCAGATCTTCTGACAACAACAGACCTCTTATATCTTGTACTCCCTCCGTCCCATAATGTAAGACGCTTTTTGACACTACACTAATGTCAAAAAACGTCTTACATTATGGGACGGAGGGAGTAGAACATAACTTGCAAAATATTTACCAAAAGAATCATCAGCACTAAAATAGTATTAGGCAGATAACCAAAGCTATTGATTCCCTTAGACACAGCTTCATTCAGTCCACAGTGTTATAAACAGTCTACCGCATGTATGGTTAGCGGAAGAATTACAATCTTCAGAAACGTGCTATTGGCTCTTCTTGGGGAAAAAAGGCAGCCTGCCATTTGGGCAAGCAGTATGTTGCCATGCCGTGGAGCAATTAAAATGCTACTCGAAATGAATATAAATTAAAATACCAGAATTGCACTACAGAGTTTTACAGTATATGAAATCATCAAACGAGGGAGATATTCTATTTGTTCTACACTTAAACCAACGTGTGATGAAGCAAGATTTTATGAGGAAAAAAAGGTAGTTTTTTCAGTGGAATTGCAACTTCTTTGATAAACTAATAATTAGAGCCATGCAGATTCCAGAAGTAAATACCTCCCAAGCAGCAGTAATCAGTGTGGTGGCAAGCGGCAGAACGAAAGCCATGGCTGGGGAGGACATAATGTAATTCTGGTGGCACATCAGGTCGACGGCTAGCTGTTGCTGCAGCTTGCCGCAGGCACCGCACAGCAGCCTTGCACCATGGGCGTATGTGGCGGAAGGGGTAGTGTCTTCCGTCGAGCAGTTGGCGTAGGAGGGAGCGACTGTGATTTGTCGCAGTCAAGCTATTTGCTAGGCCTCGTTATGCCTCCAACGCCTATCTGCACCCACATAGTGCGCCTGCAACACCTCCGCGAGATCCTCGGCCACCTCTGTGGCTATCACCGGTGATACCACCAGCTTCCAGTTAGGCAGTGATTTGCAACATCCTCGTCCTAACGCTTTTATCCACAACTGATTGGTAAAGACTTTTTTAACTGAAAGCGGACAGGACGAAACAGAGGTAGATGGAAAGTTCAGCAAGAAATGGGGAGTTAGGGACCTCGTCTCACCTGATTAATCTGCAACACCCACAAATTCGTGGAATACTATTCATCTTCATGCCTTCGCCTTCTCTCCCTCCATCCATCAATGATGTTTTGGATATGCTTTGAATTCCGCTTGGATATTATTGGGTGGCCACCACCTGAAAATTGTTTGGCGGTCCAGAACTTCAGCTCTGTGTTGGTCACCTTACCATCCTCCATTTGAGCTTCTCAAGATCCATGGCAGCGGGCGAGGCAGCGATGATGGAGAATGAGTTTGGCCGTGGTCCTCGGAGTGGATTGGGAAGGGAGAGGGGCTGACGAGAGGGATCATCAAAGCTGAGGGAACCGAAGGGGAAGGAATGGCAAGATATAAACCCATAGGGAGAGGAGAATACAAACATGACAATAAATGGGCCTATGTGGGGAGTACTGAGCGCCGGCGCACCGGCCCAAAAATTCGGCTCGTCGTATGCGATCCGTCGGATGCGCTCACGCGTAGCCGTCAGATGCGCCCTATCCCATCGCTTTCTCACCCTCCGCTCTTGTATCAGATCTGAGAAAAAACACTGCAGGTTCATGGCAGCCGCTTCACCGCCGCCGCATCACGCAGCACGCGTCCACGGTCCACCCTCTCCCGTTTGACCTCGCCGTCAACGCTCGCCGTCGATGCTTGCCGTCGACGCCTGCAGCAAAAAAAGGTTGCCGGAAAAAAACAGCCATCTGCGGAAGCCCCCATTGAATCATTTGAAAAGAGTGATTCCAACAAAACAAGGCTACGGCTGTAGCAAAAATCGCTGGTCCATTAAAAGAACGAACTCCGATGGAAGCAATTTTTGGGGCTACTTCCAGCAAAAGAACATATGGTTGTAACAAAAATTTGCCGGTCCAGGAAGAACGAACTCCGGTGGAAGCACTTTTGGGGGCTACTTCCAGCAAAAAAAAGATATGGTTGTAGCAAAAAATTGCTGGTCCAGCAAGAACAACTCCGATGGAAGCAATTTTTGGGGCTGCTTCCAGCAAAACAATCCGCCGGTTCCAGCAAACCTGATCCATGGTTGTAGCAGCACCCCGCCAAACTCTAGTCTAACTTGCTGTGGCGACCTCCGCGGCTCGCCGGGGTGGACCCCTACAGCTCGCCGCCGTCACTGGTTCCAGCAGAACCAGTATGTGGTTGCAGCTCCCTCCACAGCCAGTTGTAGCATCTGTGTGCTCCATCGTCGGGCCTGCTGGTCGAGGTAGTAGCTCGCTGCTCGTGCCAGGGTGTAGTCGCTGGCGTGCTCGCCGTCAATTCTCGCCGCCGGCGCGCTGAGCAGCGGGGAAACATCAGTAGATGGGAGGGATGGCGGGGCTACGAGGGAACTGTGCGGGGAGCGCGTGGAGTGGGAACGAGAGGAGGAAGATGAGAATGAACCAAGGAGGGATGGATAAGGTTGATTCGGTTTGCACGGGGCCCACGTCGGGCGAGACGTGGCTATATGTGCGTGCGTGTTGTGCGTGACGAGGCACGAAGCCGGCCCAGCGTTCGGCCGGCGCGCCGACGTAAAACGTTTCCCTATGTTATTGGCTTCGTACAAACGGTTAAGAAAAGCAGTCAGGAAGCGGTCTTATTATCTTAGCATAATAAACATCAGGGAGATAGATAGTTGCGAACTTGTGATTGGCTGGTATCTGATGACATGCCATGCTGAGTTGGACCATATGCATGTCAAGAGAATACCTTGTAGTGGGGAGCAACTTCTTAAGAATGTAAGATTAGGTTCCTTCAAGAGCCTCCAGGCTTGTTTAGGAACACCTTGCCACCGTCGCCGCTGACTTGGGGCGGGCTCTGGCCCAGATGAAGTGCCCGAGCAACTACCCCCCAGGATTTACCAAGTATGATCTAACCAGCTCAATCTTACCAATACCAGTTGCAATGGCTATGTTTTGTACGGTTGATGTATTAAGCATGTTGTAGTAAACATGCCTGACACGTCTTAGCTGTTTTCCCTACCTTTTTATAGACAACTAAGCCATTCTCTGCTCTGACAGCACCTGCCTTGTGATGTTTAACTCTGCTAGTTGTATTTTTATCAGTACCAGTTTCAATGGCAATACTAGGTTGCCTGTAGTTAAATGTATCTTATTTATTTTCAGTACTGCACATTGTGTGATGTTCCAGTATTAACTGTCCAGCTCAATTTCACCAATACCAATAACAAACTTACAATACATGACTCAGGATGCTGTTAAGCCTGTTGTAATTAACAGTTGTATCCATTTTTTAATCTGTCCCTTTACTATCGTGCTACTCTCCACGATGAAGATATCACTAGAGATGATGTCGTTTTATTTTCATTTGCTATTTGTGTTGGATGCTAACCTTGTTCTAGTTAACATGCCTTTCCATGTACTTACGCAGGGCCATAACGGGCGATGTTGTTGTTTGCCGTTGAGGTTAGCTGCATCCCATGTCTTACAGTATTTTACACCATTTGTGCAATTGCAATTTAACTTATAATATTTATTGGTTGCCCGTAGGTACACATGTCAGTGGCACTGATCCACGCTTCGACCTGGAGGAACACCTCGCATCTGCTGCCGCTGACTTGGGGCAGGCTCTGTCCAAGATCAAGTGCCCTAGCAACTACCTCTCAGGACTTGCTAAGTATGAACTCACCAGTTCAATCTTAACAATACCAGTTGTAATGACTATGTTTTGTACGGTTGATGTATTAAACATGTTTTAGTAAACATGCCTAACACGTCTTAGCTATTTTTCCAACCTTTTTATAGACAACTGGGCCATTCTCTGCTCTGGCAGCACCTGCCTTGCGATGTTTAACTCTGCCAATTGCATTTTTATCAGTACCAGTTTCAGTGGCTATACTAGGTTACCTGTCACCACTAGGGAAAACCCTAGCAGTAGCGCGCGTTTGAAGCCTATCAGTAGAGCGGGGTACATCGCTACTAGTAAGGCGCTACAGCTAACGGTTAGCAGTAGCGTGGGCTGAACCGCGCTACTGCACTAGTAGAAAACAGGGCTTTCGTCCAGGCCAGTTTAGCCCATTAGTCCCGGTTCAATCCAGAACCGGGACCAAAGGCTTCCCTTTAGTCCCGGCTCATGCCACCAACCGGGGCTAATGGTGCTGCCTATATATAGCCCCTCGCGCAAGAGCAGAGCACACTGCTCTGTTTTTTCTGGCCGAGGGGGAGAGGGCTTGGTGGTGCTCTAGCTCACCTCCTATGCACACAAGGTGTTCGATGGAATGCCTGAGCCACACTACTTAAGGTTTCTCCTCTCCAAGCTCGACCGCCAAGCTCCATTTTCCTCAATATTTATCTAGGTTTAGAGGTCCGTCACGCCCCGTCCCCGTCTTCATCGTCGTCGATCACCCGCGCCGATCTCATCGCCGGCACCACCGTGGTGAGCCTCTTGTTCTTATCTTCTTTCTGAAAGGAAAAATATTATTACTTATTTGTTTAGATAGATACTTGTATTATTTTCTTACTTTTATTATTGCATCTTATATAGTGCGATGGTTTTGGTATCCGCCCCCATCGGCCCTCGTCCTGTCTATGATTCGGATGTGGTATATATTATCTTTTCATAACTATTGGTTCATTTATTGTTTATGAAAATTATGCCGACCAACGTGATAACAATTATTTAAAAGGGTTGTAGTGTAAAATTGCCCACTGGACCAGAGAAGAAAAACATGTGTAGCACTCAAAATATGCAATGAATGAAATATATTATTGCACAAAAGTGATTTAGAGACATCACATGACATCTCCAAATTTTGGTTGGATTTTTAGCTAAATTAATCAAATAGTTTTAGTACAAAAAGAGCTCCAAAATTTAAAACAAGTCATTTTATTGAATAAAGCTTAGGATGAAATAATTTAATAAATAAATCTACTGATTAGGAAATTGTTTTAATGAGATGGCATAGAAGTCCAATATATTTTGGAGGGACCCACTTGGGGAAAACTCCTTAATTTTAAAGGAAAAGTTTTGAAGTCAACAGAGATATTCTTGTAGGCAAAAAATTTAAACTCTTGGCAAAATTTTAATAACTAAAATCTGGTTAAATTTTTGGGGTGTTACAGTTACTACCCCCCTTAAGAAAAAATCTCGTCCTCGAGATTTGCTAAGAGCCGTTGTGAAAAGCAAAGGCTCCACATGTGTCCGAGCGGTTGTGAGTCTGCTGCCGTGGTGCTGCGTGAATAAAAAAATCCATGCAGTGAGGGGATAACCGTTGCGGCAACTCAGGGAAAAGAAATCTCATTCTAGGGAATTTTCGCGGTTACACAAGTTAATCACGAAGAAAACTACTCATACTAGTAGAAACTAAATGCACGACTCATCGCACAAATTTAAGGCACTAAGTATATGTTACAACGTAATATTAAATGTTGAACTACCAACACGGTAGTGGCGTCTAAAAAGAAGATGGTAACTGGACAGGGTCTCGAGAAAATGTCTCTGGCAATGGAATACACTCTTCTTCTATCGGAGGAAGTGGATTGATCATTCGATGTATGAGTCTCTCTGGATCGGGCCTTAGTGGTCTGCCGATTGCAATCTGAGGGTTCAGATCAGTGAGTTTCTGGAGATAATCCATCACTTGCTGATTCAAATGCTCTTGCGCGATGATGTACTGGATGAGGTTGGCCAGTACTGGGTCTCTCTCAATCCGCCCACCGGGGAAAGATGTTACTCCCCCGGGCGTTGCACGGCTCAAAAAGTAATAATATCCTCGTTCGCGGGCATAGGGTACTACGGACCGAAGGCGAGCAATGGCTTCCTTCGCAGCAGCTTCTATGGCCAGGCGTGGGGTTGGCATAGATCTCCCCACGAAGGAAACCTCCGTTGGATCTTGGTTGGGGTCTATGGGAGGAATGTGTACTGCTGCCCAATATTCCGAAGTGGAAGGGGTGATCCTCTATTTGAACAGCTCGTACTGGGGTGGCTGGGTAGAACCCATGGTACTGCAGGTAAAGTCCCATAATATTTTGACAAAGCTACCTGGGGTTGCATCTGGGGTTCTCAGATAAATACTAGGGCTCGACATGGTAGGTAAAAGGCTGTGAGGGTGGTGCACAAGGTGTGGGGTGCTTGGTAAGGTCACGATGTGGCCTTTATATAGCAATGGAGCTGGGTCATTTTACCGTAGTGAAAGGTAATAAATTTACCAGCTTAGCTCCAAAGGTCGGGTCAGTGTCAGAGATACACATGTCTCATAAAGAGACGTGTTACTGTGGTTGTCGTCGGGGTTGGTTTTGGTAGCTGTGCCCGGAAAATACACAACTATGCGCTGAAAAAATACGCAAGGCTACTATTTAAAACAGAGGCACAACGACGGGCGGCGCTTACTCACAAGGTTACATGACTACAAAGCGAGAATACACCGAGATTCGGCACTACTCGTGTGACTTAGTCTACCTCGTTTACATCTAAACGGGCGTGCCTCGAGGATGCTGAGGCTCCTCCACGGGTCTCACCGTCGGGATTAGCCGGAGATGGTGGAGGGACTGCAGGGTCGGGGTAGCTTTGATGACCATCGCGGGGATTGTTGGCCACAATCCCGTTGACGTGTGTTCCCAAAAGGCGACGAAGCACTTCTGGGGTCATCACAGTATCTTGGATGATGGCTGGGGCTGACCTCAGGGTATCAATCGGGTGTCCGAACAGCACGACTGGGTTGTCGGTGTCGGCCTCGGTTTTTCGGCTTACCGGGGCTCGGCGAGCCAGCTCTCCTCGAGCTGTGATCAGATCAATAGTGATTTGATCGAACAATGCCTCTAGTGCACTTACATAGCGCACTAGGTGCAACAATGCGGGATCCGTCTCGTGATTTCCGTTGGCAACTAGGGGTTGTCTACCATACCCTTCACGCCTGGGGTAGTAGTAGAATGAGCGACAGTTAACTCTGGGCGACAACTGCCGGAGTTGAACTATAGCTTCTCGAGCAGCTAGCTGGATGGCTTGTGGCTCAAAGGAAGTTGTTCTCCCGGTGAACCTGTAGGGGCGTTCTGGCGATAGACCCCTACCGTAGATGTGCACAGTGGCCCAAAACTGATGGCTTTCACCGCCCATGGGTCCTTGGTACACAACATATTCTGGGGGTTCTTCTAACGCATAGGCACGACGGGTGAGGTTTACGAGTATGGTCACGAAACCTCCAAGATTGGTTGCTGTGGTCTCATTGTGTACTACGGGGCCCGGCATTATGGCTTGGTTTGGGGTAGAGGCTGTGCCGTGCTGGGTTGAGGCTAGCGTGCCCTTTTATAGAAAAGGGGACGGAGTCTTCCTTCGCCCTCTTGCGAATGAGATATTTTTGCCATCGGCCACTGGTGCGTGATCGACAGGCTAGGCGGATAGGTTGGGCACCGACTGCCAAATGTGTCGGGGTCATTGTGTGGCTATCTTGCACGGGAAGCTTGGCTGAGGTTTGGTTAAGGTCTGTTAGGTCGGTTTGCCTAAGTTTATCGACCTGGCTGGGATAGGATTAGCCAATGGTCAGCGTGGCTCTGATACCAAGTCTGTGGCGACCGATTCTCCGGGTACAATTCCCAGAAAATGGCCCTTGTGCTCATCAGCCCCAGGATAACTGTTAGCTGATGAGGCACCAACTTGATACAGAAATTCCAAGCAAATACAAAATATGTTGTACAAGACCATTCTGATTTGTGAGTACAACAAATGGTTTCTAGTGGTTGATGGCGGAAGCGGGCTGAAAATCATCAGTGTCTATGGGACTCCATTTCCCACGGGAACAGCTGACCAGGTTAACTCCTATCTTCGCGAGGCTGCTATCATCATTGCTTAGGTTCCGGGGCTGTCAACACGATCGCTCCTTTCCGCGCAAGAAATCTGGCCAAGACAATAGCCAGGGACAAGCCAGTGAGTACTTGGAATGTACTCGCAAACATTATGAACACAGGGATAATATAATAATGATGTTCTAAAGTATTTATGCCCATGATGTCAGTCACAAAAGGTAACTAAACTCTGATGCGTGTAAGCATGTTAATTATGAATATGCAATAATATGATAGTATTAGGATTATGAAGTAAACGACATAAAGGTCTTCAAAATAAATGCCACAATCGGGCGTCTGAGCGACACCGCATAAAGGGCTTTAAAAGAAATGCCACAGTCGGGCGTCTGAGCGACACCACATAAAGGGCTTTAAAAGAAATGCCACAGTCGGGCGTCTAAGCGACACCACATAAAGGGCTTTAAAAGAAATGCCACAGTCGGGCGTCTGAGCGACACCACATAAAGGGCTTTAAAAGAAATGCCACAGTCGGGCGTCTGAGCGACACCACATAAAGGGCTTTAAAAGAAATGCCACATAATATCCAGGAGGTAGAACCATCCCAGGGATATTCAATGATACCAAAAATAATATCACAGGTTAGTTCACATCGAAGATAATAATCATAGTTTATCGCAAGTCACAATCGTGATTTCCAGTTTTAACAGTTTCACCTCCGAA
>NC_041389.1:696020634-696062198 GCF_002162155.2 Triticum dicoccoides | reverse complement strand
TTAATTATGAATATGCAATAATATGATAGTATTAGGATTATGAAGTAAACGACATAAAGGTCTTCAAAATAAATGCCACAATCGGGCGTCTGAGCGACACCGCATAAAGGGCTTTAAAAGAAATGCCACAGTCGGGCGTCTGAGCGACACCACATAAAGGGCTTTAAAAGAAATGCCACAGTCGGGCGTCTGAGCGACACCACATAAAGGGCTTTAAAAGAAATGCCACAGTCGGGCGTCTGAGCGACACCACATAAAGGGCTTTAAAAGAAATGCCACATAATATCCAGGAGGTAGAACCATCCCAGGGATATTCAATGATACCAAAAATAATATCACAGGTTAGTTCACATCGAAGATAATAATCATAGTTTATCGCAAGTCACAATCGTGATTTCCAGTTTTAACAGTTTCACCTCCGAAGACCGACACTAAGACCGACACTTGACCCATCCCAGACTGTAATCCTTAACCATGGACACGGCTATTCGAATAGGTTTAATCTCTGCAGACGGTGTACTCTTTACCCACGAGTAATGGATTCCTTTAGTCCATCGGGACTAATTCTGTCTACGGCCTTTTTGTTGAAAACACACCTAACTTGCACACACCAGCTTAAATCACACGTGTCTGGAATCACCCACGACACCTGTCAAGCAAACTCTCAGTGGGGAGGCTACAACCTCGCGTAGCATGGGATCAAATTTATATTGCGCGCTCTAAGGGGTGGCCTCCCCTCTCGGTCTCAACCGGAAACACCCATGCCCCCGGACCAGGTGGTCTGCCTACTAGCTACAACCGGTATCTTCCACCCTGGCCTCTCTGTACGGTGTGTGCTAGAAAGAGGTTGACAACTTACTGAACCGTACTCTACTTGTTGTAGAGACGAGTGGTAGTACGAAGCAAGTATGGGGGTTACTGGAACAAGACTCGATCTACGGTCGACTCAGGAGGTTTAAGTATTTCCCTGCATGACATGTATAACAAATATATCTCAACCAACACGATCACCGCTCACCATACCTCACTATGCCATACCGGACATGACCGTCCCGACGGAGACCGGCGTCAAACTCATGCCTACCCAAGGCAGAGGTTTTTCCCGGGTTCCTGTCGGTATGCATGCAAGGCACATGAGGATGATTATCATCACAAGTGTGTTCATTTCCAACAGCATGGAAATCACTAACATGCACCCATGCATATGATCATATCACATGAAATAACAAGTTTCTCCAAAGTGAGGTGATGTTATGAACGTGTCATCAAACACACAAAAATATTTATGCCGGGGTTCAGAATGCTTGCCTTCAGGTCATGGGAAGGCAGGGTGCATTTCAAACTCTTGAAATACTTCTCCTCTCTTCAAAAATCCTATTTTGGAAATATAAATGAATTAACACAAAAATAAAAACAGCACAAAAAGTTGTTCTGAAATTTTTTCAAATAAATATTAAAATAAACTAGACAATATTTGAGAGAGGTAGGAAAAAGAATTAATTCATTTGGAGTTATATTTAAAAAGATACAGCAGGTCAAAGTTTGGTCAAAATCTGTTATACAAAATAAAACAGAAAAGAAAAAAACGTTTCAAATAAAAACGTACACGTCGAAAGCGTACTTCGGAAGTGCGCTTCCACTTAATCCTGCGCGGACAGGCGCTGGGTCATTGACGGTGGGCCCGCCTGGCCCACTGGTCAGGTTTGACCAGCCAAGCGCGCGCCGTTCCCCTCTGACCGAACGGAGGCGGAGCTCCGGTGAGGTTTTGCCGGCGAACGGGGGCGTCTCTTGGCGATCTGAGGATATGGGTGTGCTCAGGGGGTCGAGACGAGTCTGTGGGTACCCGCCATGGTCGCCGACATGGACGGAGTTGCCGGCGACGAGCTTCACGGCGGAGCCGGCGTTCGGGTGGGTAGTGGGTTTGGGGCTACGGTGGTCTCCGACCAAAATTGAGCGCGGGGTTGTACTCACGAGAGGGAGGGGGAGTTCTTGGTGGAGAGAATGGAGAGGGAGGGGCACTGGTGGCGACGGAATCGGCCGGAGCGAGGCGGCGACCGAACCGGCCGGACTCGGGGAAGAAGGTTTTCCCCTCCTCGACTGCTGGCCGTGGTAGCTCTAGGGGGATCAGAAGAGGTTGCCCGAGCACTCGATTGGTCTCCGGGGCCCTTATACACGCGGTGGAGGTCGGTTCCGAGGTGGCCGGCGATAAGGATGGTGGCGAACCATCATTCTGTAGCAATGGCGACGTGGCGGCGACGCGCGCTAGAGGACGAAGCTGCGGCCGAGCTGGAGATGCTTGACGGGGCAGCTGGCGAGCGGAGGATGTTTGGGCAGCGCCGTCCATGGATGCGGCCGCAAGCGTGCCGCCAAGGAGCTTGCTGTGGCGCCACTGTAGCGAGCCAGGGGCGGTCGGGGCTCTTGGCGCGACGCGGCGAGGGGGAAGGATCAGGGTGAGCTCGGGGAGGTTTATCCAGGGGCGCGCTTGCTCGGGCGCGGGCACGTGCAAAACGCGTGCTCTGCTCGCGCTCCGGGCGTGCACAGCGTCTGCTCGACGAAATGCAAGGATGGCCAAAACGGCTAGAGATCAAATGCAAATCCACAGGTCTGGGTTAGAGACCATTAGCAGGCTACTAGACAACTTGGTTTGGACAGATGGGAAAGTTCACAACACTAACTTACAATCATGCCAAAACTGATCATGCCCTCCAGGTGTTTGACAAAATGCCACAGGCACTTAGGCTTTTCTTGGAGTGGCCAAATCTTCCAGATTGAAGTCTCTTTGGATGCATAAGAGGGTGGTGAGGTTAGTTGGTGAAAAGCACAAACTTGCTAGTGCAAGTTTTGCAGAACTTCAAATCTGGACAGGATGTGAATGGCATTATTTCATGAACCAAAAATATGCCAATGGTTGCATGCTCCTGGACTTAGGGGTTTAGCATGGAGGACAACAAGTAGGAGAAGGAATCAAGGGCCAAAGAGCAAGCAATAATAGGGATGCTGTACAAACCATCTTGATGGACCAGAATGAAGATTAGGTTGATTTACTCAAAATCTTCAAAGAACATCCTTGGATTATTGCATATAATGGAATCATATGCTGCTACTGACATCCCATAATTTTGGTGGGAGCTAGAAACAATTATTTAAAAGGGTTGTAGTGTAAAATTGCCCACTGGACCAGAGAAGAAAAACATGTGTAGCACTCAAAATATGCAATGAATGAAATATATTATTGCACAAAAGTGATTTAGAGACATCACATGACATCTCCAAATTTTGGTTGGATTTTTAGCTAAATTAATCAAATAGTTTTAGTACAAAAAGAGCTCCAAAACTTAAAACAAGTCATTTTATTGAATAAAGCTCAGGGTGAAATAATTTAATAAATAAATCTACTGATTAGGAAATTGTTTTAATGAGATGGCATAGAAGTCCAATATATTTTGGAGGGACCCACTTGGGAAAAACTCCTTAATTTTAAAGGAAAAGTTTTGAAGTCAACATAGATATTCTTGCAGGCAAAAATTTTAAACTCTTGGCAAAATTTTAATAACTAAAACCTGGTTAAATTTTTGGGGTGTTACAATCTGGGCTCATCATCGCTTCCTCATAGTTTGTAGGTTCATCATGGTCTAGTAATATGACTTCTAGAATAGGATTACCGTACCACTTTGGTGCGGATCTTATTCTGGAAGACCTACAAGGTTCGGTAGTAACTTGATCTGAAGCTTCATGATCATCATCATTACCTTCCTCACTAATTGGTGTAGGAATCACTGGAACTGATTTCTGTGATGAACTACTTTCCAATAAGGGAGAAGGTACAAATTACCTTATCAGGCTCTACTTTCCTCCCACTCACTTCTTTCGAGGGAAACTCCTTCTCTAGAAAGGATCCATTCTTAGCAACGAATGTCTTGCCTTCGGTTCTGTGATAGAAGGTGTACCCAACATTTTCTTTTGGGTATCCTATGAAGACGCACTTCTCCGATTTGGGTTTGAGCTTATCAGGTTGAAACTTTTTCACATAAGCATTGCAACCTCAAACTTTAAGAAACGACAACTTAGGTTTCTTGCCAAACCATAGTTCATACTGTGTCGTCTCAACGGATTTAGATGGTGCCCTATTAAACGTGAATGCAGCTGTCTCTAATGCATAACCCCAAAACGATATTGGTAAATCGTTAAGAGACATCATTGATCGCACCATATCAAAATAAAGTACGATTACGACGTTCGGACACACCATAACGTTGTGGTGTTCCAGGTGGCGTGAGCTGTGAAACTATTCCACATTGTTTTAATTGAAGACCAAACTCGTAACTCAAATATTCATCTCCACGATCAGATCGCAGAAATTTTATTTTCTTGTTACGATGATTTTCCACTTCACTCTGAAATTCTTTGAACCTTTCAACTATTTCAGACTTATGTTTCATCAAGTAGATATACCCATATCTGCTCAAATCATCTGTGAAGGTCTGAAAATAACGATACCCGCCACGAGCCTTAATACTCATTGGTCTGCATACATCAGTATGTATTATTTCCAACAAGTTTGTTGCTCGTTCCATTGTTTCGAAGAACGGAGTTTTAGTCATCTCGCCCAAAGGCACGGTTCGCAAGCATCAAATGATTCATAACCAAGTGATTCCGAAAATCCATCTATATG
This sequence comes from Triticum dicoccoides, assembly GCF_002162155.2. Lineage (NCBI taxonomy): Eukaryota > Viridiplantae > Streptophyta > Magnoliopsida > Poales > Poaceae > Triticum > Triticum dicoccoides. The sequence continues at coordinate 696,057,526 of NC_041389.1, read as the reverse complement.
GAGTTTCTTCATGCGCTTTACACCGATATGACCCAAACGGCAGTGCCACAAATAAGTTGCACTATCATTATTAACTTTGCATCTTTTGGCATCAATATTATGAATATGTGTATCACTACGATCGAGATCCAATAAACTATTTTCATTGGGTGTATGACCATTGAAGGTTTTATTCATGTAAACATAACAACAATTATTCTCTGACTTTAAATGAATAACCGTATTGCAATAAACATGATCAAATCATATTCATGCTCAACGCAAATGCCAAATAACATTTATTTAGGTTTAACACTAATCTCGAAAGTATAGGGAGTGTGCGATGATGATCATATCAATCTTGGAACTACTTCCAACACTCATCGTCACATTCCCTTCAACTAGTCTCTGTTTATTCTCTAACTCCTATTTCGAGTTACTAATTTTTAGCAACTGAACAAGTATCAAATACTCAGGGGCTACTATAAACACTAGTAAGGTACACATCAATAACCTGTATATCAAATATACCCTTGTTCACTTTGCCATCCTTCTTATCCACCAAATATTCAGGGTATTTCTGCTTCCAGTGATCATTTCCTTTGCAGTGTAAGCACTCAGTTTCAGGCTTTGGTCCAGCTTTGGGCTTTTTCGCGGGAGTGATAACTTGTTTGCCATTCTGCTTGAAGTTTCCCTTTGTTTCCCTTTGCCTTTTTCTTGAAACTAGTGGTCTTGTCAATCATCAACACTTGATGCTCTTTCTTGAATTCTACCTTCGTTGATTTCAACATCACGAAGAGCTTGGGAACCGTTTTCGTCATCCCTTGCATACTATAGTTCATCACGAAGTTCTAGTAACTTAGTGATGGTGACTAGAGAATTCTGTCAATCACTATCTTATCTGGAAGATTAACTCCCACTTGATTCAAGCGATTGAAGTACCCAGACAATCTGAGCACATGCTCACTAGTTGAGCAATTCTCCTCCATCTTTTAGCTATAGAACTTGTTGGAGACTTCATATCTCTCAACTCGGGTATTTTCTTGAAATATTAACTTCAATTCTTGGAACATCTCATATGGTCTGTGACGTTCAAAATGTCTTTAAAGTCCCGATTCTAAGCCATTAATCATGGTGCACTAAACTATCAAGTTGTCATCATATTGAGCTAGCCAAACGTTCATAACGTCTGCTTCTGCTCCTGCAATAGGTCTGTCACCTAGCGGTGCATCAAGGACATAATTCTTCTGTGCATCAATGAGGATAAACCTCAGATCACGGATCCAATCCGCATCATTGCTACTAACATTTTTCAACATAATTTTTCTCTAGGAACATATCGAAATAAACATATGAAAGCAACAACGCGAGCTATTAATCTACAACATAATTTGCAAAATACTACCAGGACTAAGTTCATGATAAATTTAAGTTCAATTAATCATATTACTTAAGAACTCCCACTTAGATAGACATCCCTCTAATCTTCTAAGTGATTACGTGATCCATATTAACTACACCATGTCCGATCGTCACGTGAGATGGAGTAGTTTCAACGGTGAACATCAATATGTTGATCATATCTACTATATGATTCACGCTCGACCTTTCGGTCTCCGTGTTCCGAGGCCATATCTGTTATATGCTAGGCTCGTCAAGTTTAACCTGAGTATTCCGCGTGTGCAACTGTTTTGCACCCGTTGTATTTGAACGTAGAGCCTATCACACCCGATCATTACGTGGTGTCTCAGCACGAAGAACTTTCGCAACGGTGCATACCCAGGGAGAACACTTCTTGATAATTAGTGAGAGATCATCTTATAATGCTACCGTCAAACAAAACATAATAAGATGTATAAAAGATAAACATCATATGCAATTAAAATATGCGACATGATATGGCCATGATCATCTTGCGCCTTTGATCTCCATCTCCAAAGTACTGTCATCTATCGTTACCGGCACGATACCATGATCTTCATCATCTTGATCTATATCAATGTGTCGTCACATGGTCGTCTCGCCAACTATTGCTCTTGCAACTATTGCTATCGCATAGCGATAAAGTAAAGCAATTATTTGGCACTTGCATCTTATGCAACAAAGAGACAACCATAGGGCTTCTGCCAGTTGCCGATAACTTCAACAAAACATGATCATCTCATACAACAACTTATATCTCATCACGTTTTGACCATATCACATCACAACATGCCCTGCAAAAACAAGTTAGACGTCCTCTACTTTGTTGTTGCAAATTTTACGTGGCTGCTATGGGCTTAGCAAGAACCGTTCTTACCTACGCATCAAAACCACAACGATAGTTCGTCAAGTTAGTGCTGTTTTAACCTTCGCAAGGACCGGGCGTAGCCACACTCGGTTCAACTAAAGTTGGAGAAACAGACACCCGCTTGTCACCTGTGTGCGAAGCACGGCGGTAAAACCAGTCTCGCGTAAGCGTATGCGTAATGTCGGTCCGGGCCGCTTCATCCAACAATACCGCTGAACCAAAGTATGACATGCTGGCAAGCAGTATGACTTGTATCGCTCACAACTCACTTGTGTTCTACTCGTGCAAATAACATCAACGCATAAAACCTAGGCTCGGATGCCACTGTTGGGGAACGTAGTAATTTCAAAAAATTCCTACGCACACGCAAGGATCATGGTGATGCATAGCAACGAGAGGGGAGAGTGTTGTCCACATACCCTCGTAGACCGAAAGCGGAAGCGTTAGAACAACGCGGTTGATGTAGTCGTACGTCTTCACGGCCCGACCGATCAAGCACCGAAACTACGGCACCTCCGAGTTCTAGCACACGTTCAGCTCGATGACATCCCTCGTACTCCGATCCAGCCGAGTGTCGAGGGAGAGTTCCGTCAGCACGACGGCGTGGTGACGATCTTGATGTTCTACCGTCGCAGGGCTTCGCCTAAGCACCGCTACAATATTATCGAGGAGGACTATGGAGGAGGGGGCACCGCACACGGCTAATAGATCTCAAGGATCAATTGTTGTTGTGTCTGGGGTGCCCCCCTGCCCCCATATATATAGAAGCAAGGGGGGAGGCGGCCGGCCTATGGAGGAGGCGCGCCAAGGGGGGAGTCCTACTCCCACCGGGAGTAGGACTCCTCCATTCCTTGTAGGAGAAGGAAAGAGGAGGAGTAGGACTCCTCCTTTCCTTGTTGGAGAAGGAAAGAGGAGGAGAGGGAGAAGGAAAAGTGGGCTGCCCCCCTTGTCCAATTCGGACCAGAGGGTGGGCGCAGGCCTCCTTCCTTTTGGTCTCTCTCCTCTATTCCTGTATGGCCCAATAAGGCCCATATACTCCCCGGCGAATTCCCGTAACTCTCCGATACTCCAAAAAAATACCCGAATCACTCGGAACCTTTCCGAAGTCCGAATATAGTCATCCAATATATCGATCTTTACGTATCGACCATTTCGAGACTCCTCGTCATGTCCCCGATCTCATCCGGGACTCCGAACTCCTTCGGTACATCAAAACTCATAAACTCATAATATAACTGTCATCGAAACCTTAAGCGTGCGGACCCTACGGGTTCGAGAACAATGTAGACATGACCGAGACACGTCTCCGGTCAATAACCAATAGCAGAACCTGGATGCTCATATTGGCTCCCACATATTCTACGAAGATCTTTATCGGTCAAACCGCATAACAACATACGTTGTTCCCTTTGTCATCGGTATGTTACTTGCCCGAGATTCGATCGTCGGTATCCAATACCTAGTTCAATCTCGTTACTGGCAAGTCTCTTTACTCGTTACGTAATGCATCATTCCGTAACTAACTCATTAGCTACATTGCTTGCAAGGCTTATAGTGATGTGCATTACCGAGAGGGCCCAGAGATACTTCTCCGACAATCGGAGTGACAAAACCTAATCTCGAAATACGCCAACCCAACATGTACCTTTGGAGACACCTGTAGTACTCCTTTATAATCACCCAGTTACGTTGTGACGTTTGGTAGCACCCAAAGTGTTCCTCCGGTAAACGGGAGTTGAATAATCTCATTGTTACAGGAACATGTATAAGTCATGAAGAAAGCAATAGCAACATACTAAACGATCAAGTGCTAGGCTAACAGAATGGGTCAAGTCAATCACATCATTCTCCTAATTATGTGATCCCGTTAATCAAATGACAACTCTTTTGTCCATGGCTAGGAAACATAACCATCTTTGATAAACAAGCTAGTCAAGTAGAGGCATACTAGTGACACTATGTTTGTCTATGTATTCACACATGTATTATGTTTCCGGTTAATACAATTCTAGCATGAATAATAAACATTTATCATGATATAAGGAAATAAATAATAACTTTATTATTGCCTCTAGGGCATATTTCCTTCAGCGACTACGGAAATCCGTTGGCTGTGGATAACTAGTACAAACTCTGCAGAGTCAAAAATCCTTTGAAACAATCTCATCTATGTCGGAGTTCTATGTTCAACTTATCTTGTCAGCATCAGTCTCAGTGGAAAAACTCCGGTAAACCACATGAGTGATGAGTCCGATTAAGTGTTTATTCATGTGGATGGACTAACCCATTTATTATTGTGTGCTGAATATTTCTTATGAGTACTATATCCTTGTGAATTTATCAGGCATGAATGATGAAATATAAGCCCTTTTTGCGATGTCGCTCAGACGTCCGACTGTGGCACACTTGTTATTTTTTTTATATAAGCCCTTTCTGCGATGTCGCTCAGACGTCCGACTGTGGCACACTTGTTGTTTTCTTTTGATATAAGCCCTTTCTGCGATGTCGCTCAGACGTCCGACTGTGGCACGCTTGTTGTTTACTTTTGATTTAAGCCCTTTCTGCGATGTCGCTCAGACGTTCGACTGTGGCATGCTTGTTTTCTACTTTTGATGTAAGCCCTTTCTGCGATGTCGCCCCGACGTCCAACTGTGGCACGCTTGTTATTTTACTTTCGACATAAGCCTTTTCTGCGATGTCGCTCAGACATCTGACTGTGGCATGTATGTCTTTTATTTTCAATATAAGCCCTTGATGTGGTGTCGCTTAGACGCCCGACTGCAGCATGTTTATTTATCAGTTTACCCTTCAAGGCGTCGCTCCAAACACCTGATCGGTTTTCACTTATTTTGTTGGGATTTCGGGAAGACTACCGCCCGACTTCCTTTTACTTATCAAGTTGTGCAAATATTTATTATTTGAATGTGCATTGTTATTTGCTCATGACGCATTCATGCATGCATTTGTCATATCTTATGTCCGAACTGTCTTGCGAGTACTTTCAAAGTACTCACCTGGCTTGTTGATTTGGCCAGATGTTGATGAAGGCGATCTCATGGATGAGGAGTTCGATAGCGAGTCCGACGCCTAGAGGAGTCCCAGTCAGTCTCGTGCGACCCTGGATTGGTCATTGTATTATATCTGTTTCCGCTACCCAAATAAATTCATCGAGCCTCACCTCGACGCTCGATGAGCTGCCAGTCTAGGAGTCATTTCACCCACTCCACTATGTTATTACACTACCACTTTATTCTCGAGTCAGTAGTATGCCACCCCAAACCATTGTGTCATATCCATCATTATGTATAATTATTGGCGTACTTGTAATAATGTGTTGAGCACCCTCAGCTCGACCCTGCAATATGTTTTAATGCTACTGGCTTTCTATATCAAGATTTTGTCTACCAATAAGGAGGATTTTTCCTTATACTGGGACTTAAGGATCGGTTTCTCAATAAGTATTTTATTGGAAAACCGGTCGTGACAAGCTTGGTACCATAGCCAGGCTGACTGTAGGAAGCCACTAGGTGCGATCGCTAATCGGTTATTAGCATAATAGAGTTTGTTCATATTTTTGCAAAATGTAGTCATTTTCTGACAGTCAGCATAAATTTATGATCTGACCATTCAGAATTTTTTGCCTACTTATGTAGATGGCTGGCAACGACTGTGAGTCACAGGTGTTCGCCAACGTGCCTGAGGGGTTCGTCAAGCTCCTCTCCTTCACCGTCCAGGTCGTGATGGGGCCATCAGTGCGCCCAGTCTTCACACTCTACCCGCACAAGATCAATGACAGTCTGACCATGCACCAGGCCGCGGTACAATTCAAGGGAGGGCGTGTTGAGTTACGCCGCTTCCGGTTCTTGGGGAGAGCCATGCCTACGGAGAGGCATGCTATGCAGATGGCTGCCCGTGAGGCGATAGCTCGTCTCTTGGATGCTCTTCCTTCAATGAAGACTCGTCGCTACCGCTACCTTCCATGCCACGTGCCATACACCTGTCACTACTCATTCGCTTGCCCCAGAGGAGAGCGAGATGAAGCTATTGAGATGCTTGGCGAGTACCTCCGAGCCCTGGAGGTAGCCTTCGACAGCCTGGTGGACGACCTTGTGGCTGCCCGCATGGACTCAATCCATGGCTGTGCCGCCAACAGGAGGGAGCTCCTGCACACCGCACCACCGCTGACTTTCGTCTCGTCCTCGGCATCTTATTCTCCTACCATTCTCGCCACTGCTCGTCGCCTGCCTACCACTGAGGAGTTCAACCAAGTCATTGCGCCCACTCCAGTTCGTTCTGCACCAGCTATTGCGCCTACTCCTATTCGTGTCGCTCCACCTATGGCACCAGCTCCATCAACTCAGCGCGACACTTCACGTCTGGAGCCTATTAGCGAGGAGGAGGTTGAGTCCCCAGCCTCACTGCGCCTCACCCTCGGCAGGCCAAGGGAAATCCTTACCATCTCCGACTGAGTACGCTTAGCCGCCATGCGATGTACCGACTTGTACGATATGTTTATATGTACATAGGTTGTGAGAAGTAGCTTGTTTGCGCATCATGTAGGAACTAGAAGAAGTGCACTAGCCTAAATAACATGTCAGGAATATGTACGCATATAATGAGTGATGTATTGTATAATTACTGCTTGCGTGTAAGATATGTAATGAGCAATCCTTCTCCATGCGCAAACGTTTATTCTCTAAAGAAAATCTTGGAGCATTTAAAATTTCCCGCCTTTATGAATTTATTGACTTTTGTGACTCAATTTATTTCCTTATGAGTCTTACAAATATATCCCCAGAGTGAAAAATGTCTCGTCCTTGGACGCGCTCCATGCCAAATCAGCCAGAGGAAAATTATGGCACACCACCAAACAACAATTTCACACAGGGGCAGTCAAGTCAACAGGGCAGTGAAACAGCATTTACCCAAGTATGCCGCCTTTACGAACAGAGTCAGCAACAACATCAGGAAATGATGAACCAAGTCATCAATATGGGAAATCACCATGGACAGTATCAGCAGCAATCCAAGTTGTGTGAGCTACAGAAGACGCGACCCCCAACATTTTCTCATACTGACAAACCTCTTGAGGCCGACGACTGGCTTCGAGACATGGAAAGAAAATTAATTATTGCACAGTGTTCAGACCGTGAGAAAGTACTAAATGCATCGCACTATCTCACTGGAGCAGCTGCATCATGGTGGGAAAATTTCATACACATGCACCCCAACGAAAATGAAATAACATGGGAGGAATTCAAAGAAGGTTTTCATGGGGCGCACATTCCTCAAAGTGTTATGAAGATCAAGAAGAGAGAATTTTATGACCTCAAACAAAGGACCATGACGGTGTCAGAATACAACAGCCAGTTTACTCTGTTGTCTCGCTACGCCAACGAAGAGCGTATGACTGAGAGCAAGAAGATGGAAAAATTCTTGGAAGGGCTGACACCCGCACTTAAATGCCAGCTGGTTGTGCACACCTTTCCAGATTTCAAGACGCTGGTGGATAAGGCCATTACCTTGGAAAATGAGAGACGCAGCTTGGAGGATTTTCGCAAGCGAAAAAGGGACCAGACTACTCTTGCTCGCAACCACCGAAGCAAGACGGATTTTCAGAAAGGTGGGACACACAAACCCACGACAAACGTCTCACGCCCAATCAATAATTTTCATGCGAGGGACAAGGAGTTCACATATCGCCCAGGCGTTACTTGCTACGCGTGTGGAGAAGATGGGCAGTATGCCAAACAGTGCTCCAAGACAAGGAAGTCGACCCCAAAACCGAACAACGGTGGCAATAATTCAGCGCCCAAGCGGAACAATTTCAACCCCAATAACAACCACAGGAAGGGTCATCTGAACCACGTGACCAAAGAGGAAGCACAAAATGCCCCAGATATCGTACTCGGTACGTTCCCTGTCAACACAATACCTGCCTTGGTTTTGTTTGATTCTGGAGCTTCTCACTCATTCATTTCGAAGAGTTTTGCTTTGCAAAATAAATTTTCGATGCTTCCCCTGGAAAAATCCATAATCATCAAGTCCCCTGGGATTAAGCAAGTGACTCAGAGTTACTGCCAAGGTGTGGTTATTGAATTTGAAGGATTGAAGTTTCACGCCAACCTTATTGTATTAGAAAATAAAGGACTGGATGTCATCCTAGGGATGGATTGGTTAACCACCAACAAAGGTTTTATTGACTGTTTCAACCGGATCGTAATTCTCACCCACCACCACGGGAAGACAATAAGAGTTTCAGCCAAAGAGAGGAAAATATCCCGGCAACCGAGATTGAACAAGGTGGACATTTCTGAATTAAGCAAAGTTCCAGTAGTGTGTGAATTTCCAGACGTATTTCCCGAAGAGCTACCAGGAATGCCACCAGACCGAGAGATAGAGTTCAGCATTGAGCTAGCACCCGGAACCGCTCCCATTTACAAGAAACCATACAGAATGGCACCATCCGAATTGGTAGAATTGAAGAAGCAAATAAAAGAATTACTGGACAAAGGATATATACGAGCCAGTTCCTCACCTTGGGGTTCACCAATTTTATTTGCCAAGAAAAAGGATGGGACACTGAGATTGTGCATAGACTATCGAGCACTTAACATGGTCACAATCAAAAATAAATACCCAATGCCAAGGATAAATGATTTATTTGATCAGCTCGCTCAGGCCAAGGTCTTCTCAAAAATTGACTTAAGGTCGGGATACCATCAATTAAAAGTACGGACAGAGGATATCCCCAAGACAACCTTCACCTCCAGATACGGACTGTATGAGTTCACAGTAATGCCGTTTGGACTAACAAACGCCCCGACATATTTTGTTCACCTCATGAATAAAGTATTTATGAAGTTTATGGACAAGTTTGTTCTAATATTCATCGACGATATTCTGATATACTTCAAGACACCAGAAGAGCACGCTGAACATCTCCAAATCGTACTAGGAGAACTAAGGAAACATCAATTGTACGCCAAGTTCAGCAAGTGTGAATTTTGGTTAAGACAGGTAGGTTTTCTGGGCCACGTACTGACCCAAGAAGGTATTGCCATAGACCCGAAAAAAGTCAAGGCCGTACTTGGCTGGAAACCACCAGCCAGCGTAACAGATGTACGAAGTTTCTTGGGAATGGAAGGATACTACCGAAGATTTATTGAAGGATTCTCCACCATAGCAAAGCCAATGACGCAATTACTCAAGAAAGACAAGAAGTTTGAATGGACGGAAGCTTGCGAGAAAAGTTTCCAAGAGCTAAAACGAAATTAACGACAGCACCAGTATTAATTGTGCCAGACATACACAAGAATTTTGAGGTATATTGTGACGCATCCCGAAAGGGCCTCGGATGCGTGTTGATGCAAGAAGGCAAGGTGGTCGCATATGTCTCCAGATAACTTTGCAAGCATGAAGAAAATTATCCTACTCATGACCTAGAATTGGCAGCAGTCATCCATGCACTCAAGGAATGGAGACACTTTTTACTTGGAAATCGTTGTGAAATATACACGGACCATAAAAGCCTCAAGTATATTTTCACACAACCGGAACTCAATTTACGACAACGACGCTGGTTGGAATTAGTGAAGGATTATGATGTTGGAATCCACTACCATCCAGGAAAAGCAAATGTAGTGGCAGATGCTCTAAGTCGGAACCCTAGCCCGAACAACGACAACCTACCAAACCTGAGACCTGAATTTCGGCAGGAGTTTGCTAAACTCAACTTGCTGGTGGTTACCGAAGGCAGCGTATCGAATTTAGAAGTGCAGCTTACCCTGATAGAAAAGATAAATAAGGCTCAGCATGGGCACCCCAGCATTGAAGGCATTAAACGGAAAGTGAGTTTGGGCAAGGCCTCAGAGTTCGTTATCGATGAGCAAGGAATATTGTGGTACGGAGATAGACTTTGCGTACCAAATATCGAGGACCTTAAACAGCAAATCTTAGCTGAAGGCCACACCGCCCCGTATTCGATCCATCCTGGAGGAACAAAAATTTACAAAGATATTCAGGAAAAAATTTGGTGGCACGGTATGAAAAGGGACATAGCCACGTTCATCGCATGTTGTGACTGTTGTCAACGCATCAAGGCCGAGCACCAGAAACCAGCCGGACTTTTACAGCCAAATAAGATACCCGAGTGGAAATGGGACGAAATTGGAATGGATTTTATTATTGGACTACCTCGATCACGACACGGGAATAATGCCATATGGGTCATCACTGATAGACTGACTAAGGTAGCACACTTCATCCCCGTAAAGTCAACCCACTCCACTCAGAAGCTTGCCAGGCTTTATCTTTCCCGTATCGTCTGCTTACATGGAGTCCCAAAGACGATAATATCAGACAGAGGCACTCAATTCGTCTCCCGATTTTGGGATCACTTACAACAAGCTCTGGGAACTCAACTGGCGTTTAGTACCGCATACCATCCCCAGACTGATGGACAAACCGCGTAAACCAAATTCTAGAAGACATGCTAAGAGCATGTCTCCTCACCTATGGAACCAGTTGGGAAGAAAGCTTACCATACGCAGAGTTCGCATACAACAACAGTTACCAAGCCAGCCTGCAAATGGCACCATTGGAGGCTCTGTACGGGCGAAGATGTCGTACCCCGCTAAATTGGTCAGAAACCGGAGACAGCCATATCTTCGGCCCAGACATGCTTAAGGAGGCTGAAGATAAAGTTAAGGTGATTAGGGATCGACTCAAGACAACCCAAAGTCGACAGAAGAGTTATTACGATCACAAACATCGGGGGTCAGTTTCGAACCCGGTGAATTTGTGTACCTGTGAGTATCTCCTATGAGGGGCCTGCAACGATTCAAGGTTAAGGGAAAGCTAGCACCAAGATTCATTAGACCATTCTGTATAGTGGCACGTAGAGGCACGGTAGCCTACCAGCTAGACTTACCCGAAGATTTATCCGATGTCCACGACGTGTTCCACGTCTCACAGTTGAGGAAGTGCGTAAGCAACCCAGAGAAACAGGTATCCCATGGAAACATTGACGTGTAGCCAGACCTCACCTATAGGGAGCATCCAATAAAAATCTTGGAGGAGTCTGAAAGGAGGACCTGACAGAAAACCATCAAGTTTTTCAGAGTTCAGTGGAGCAATCACACCGAAAGTGAAGCATCTTGGAAAAGAGGGGATTTTCTTCGGACAGAGCACCCACACTTATTTGAGGATCGGCTGAAATCTCGGGGACGAGATTTTTCCTAAGGGGGTAGGTGTTGTGACACTCAAAAAAAAATTATTTGGTTTTCATCAAAAACTTTGTTGGTTTTGAAGAGGGTCATTTAAACTCTTCCAAAAACTTCTCTCTCAAAACTTTTGCCTTGGCAAGGATTTTTTATATCTTCTTCAACCCTGGTGTTTGGTTAATGAGAACCTTCCTTCTGATTGTTCCCTCCTCAAATTTTTTTTTTGATAATTATTTTCTTTTAACAAAAAAAGAGTAACCCTATGAGTTTTGGGGCTTCTTTCATTTTGAAACCACCCATGGTTTTACCATGCCTCATGTGGTAAAAACCTCCCAAAACCCCCCCTCCCTCTTTGGAGCAATCTAAACTTTCTGTTTCAACAAGTCCAACCCATTTTTGGATTTTATTTAATTTATTTTATTTCCCAAAACAATTCTGTAATTTATTTTAAGCCTAGGTGATTTACAAAACAAGTACCTAATTCCCTTTGAGTTTTGACCCAAGCCAACTCCTCTGGATAGTCTTTGGCACCCCCAACCTAGATCCATCAAGATCCACTCTTCCTCTTTTCAAAATTTTCAAGTTTCATCCTCTGCAAGTTTGGACCAGATTTGTCAAATTTGGTGAAATTCATATTTCCTCTTCCCCAAAAATTCTACCAAAATTCAGGCAGCCCCCAGATGCAATGAGAGGCCACCCCATCAAAAATCAGCTCAAGGAAAATTCCCCACATGCCAAAATCATTTCGTCGAACACCTGGCCGACATTGTTCCTGTGCATTTTCAGAAAGTTCAGAGTTTCAGAGAGTGCAGTGTCGTTTCTTCGTCAGAGTGTTGTCATCGACCACCCGTGCACCCTGGCGCGTTGCGCATGGCCCCTTCTCCTTGACCTGAGCACCGCACGCCCTCTCGGACGGACGCAGGCGTCGGTGGCGGCGAGCATCGCCAACGCCGGCAGCCTTTGCGGTGGCAGAGCCACCCGTGGCGGCCAACGGAGCAAGCGCTGGCTCGCTACACCGTTCTGCGCCGCCCAACGCCCCCTAGCCCTCCGCGTGGCCTCATGCATGCCAGCGCACCCCCGCAGCACCGTCGCCGTGGCCCGGCAAGCATAGGGCGCGCCCTCTGCCGCCGACAGGCCCGCGCCGCCCCGTTCCGTCGCAGCCAGCCAGGGAGCCTAATCCAAACCTGGTTAGCACCTAAACTAGTCGTCAACCCGTGCTCCTGCACGGGCTAGTACTATATGAACATAAAATTTGTAGTATCATCCTTCTTTTAAATAATAAAAACATATGCTAATTTTTAGCTAAATGTTAGACGAATGGAAATTTTGTTTGGTTGCACTTTATGAAAATAATTATAAAGATATGAGCTAACGAATTCGTTGAACTGTGTGTTTTCCTATAATTGTAAAATTTGTCTTCCGTTGTCCTTTCCCATTTTGGAGATACAACCATTATCAATTTGAGAATGTGACTGGTTTGAACAAAAATGGTATTATCCATGCATGCTATGTGGAAATATCAGCACAAAAACTTTGCGTACTCGGACAACTCTATACATTCTTGGTATTAGGATTTGGGAAATCCACACGTGGTGGAGATGTACCTCCATCCTTGATCGTAGAGAAAGTGCTGCATATAATTCCAGTAATCATCTTTTTCCACTAAATAACAATTATTAATACAAAAGAGTGCTTAAGTTCTTGACAGTGGTCATTATAAGGAGAAGTGTTGTTGACATGCGGTCTGCTGGCTTCAAATTTGACAGCCCATAATTTAATATAGATTTCTTGTGCTTTGGCAAAAATAGAAGTTTTAGAAATATTGGTATAAGAGATAACATGAGTACGTTAATTAGAAGGGATACATTTGGTACAATTTTAGTTGCACAATGCTAGAAATTAATTGTTTAGCATTAAATAGTACTCCCTCCGTCCAAATAAGTATCTAGTACTTATATTGGGACGGAGAGAGTAGTAGAGAAGACAACAACGTCATGGATATTCTTCAAGGTGTGTCATGCTTAGCTTAGTATGATATATGTATCCTTTGAATCGTATTATAATTTTGTGAAAATATAATGACTATAGTTATTTCCAAACAGAACTTGTCGAGACTAAGGATTTCAACATGACCTGGCATTATTGCATCAAGGCTGTGAGTGTGGAGTTCGTCTGCCAAGCTAAGCTTTAGCTCACCTTAATCTTTTTCATCCCCGCAAAAAACAAACCTGAATCTTTTTCATGCCCTCTGTAACTTTGACTATTCGACTTCATCATCATAGAGATAATAATGAAAGTATTTTAGAAAAGTAGAGGGGTCTAATTTTAGAAAAAGAGTTCTTCTATCCAACCCTGGGAACCCGCCTGATTGATTGTATCTTGCTCGAGAATTGGTCTCTGCTGCCAACGGGACCTTAGGATGCCTTCACGTCAGCGTGTGAAGTTGCTGCCATACTCGAGAGGCTGCGAACGAAGACAGCATGCCACCACGCCTACGCAAGGTCACAGCCTTCCGTCTGCACGTGAACTTGCTCCCATGTGCCTTCTACAATATACATGCATATGTATAGCTGATGGAGTTATCCATTGAGTTGCTATTTAGCCACTGCGAAATAATCTGGGATCCCACACTCGTACAACACCATGCTCGAGGGAAGTTTGTATCATGTTGGTGCGTAGATGTTGTACATGATTGTAAGTACATACGATGATAATCCTTCCCAAGTAATTTCATGTTAGAAATAAATAGTCAATGCATTTTATTGGTGCTTGTAGATCAATACGTAGCATATACCATTGCTATATCTCGACCTGATGATCATGACCTTGGACTTTAACTCGTATCTCTGGTAGTACAATAAATTCTTTGCTCCGGCGAGGATTTCATCAGGCATCTAGTGAACGAATTATAATGGTGACTAATAGAACAGCAAGATTACCTATAAACTTGAATGCTGCAAAATTGAAAAGTGGATCATGAATCCAGCAATAGAGATATCTATGACACAACCAATGAAGGCACACTTGATGTACATGCTACGGTTATTACAACATCAAAGATCTGGCTACAAAAAAAGTTGATGTGGCCACTACCAGAAGAATCAGCTGAGGTAGCATGTCACCTTGGACTGGTGTCAACGTAGAAATAAATAGTCAATGCATTTTATTGGTGCTTGTAGATCAATACGTAGCATATACCATTGCTATATCTCGACCTGATGATCATGACCTTGGACTTTAACTCGTATCTCTGGTAGTACAATAAATTCTTTGCTCCGGCGAGGATTTCATCAGGCATCTAGTGAACGAATTATAATGGTGACTAATAGAACAGCAAGATTACCTATAAACTTGAATGCTGCAAAATTGAAAAGTGGATCATGAATCCAGCAATAGAGATATCTATGACACAACCAATGAAGGCACACTTGATGTACATGCTACGGTTATTACAACATCAAAGATCTGGCTACAAAAAAAGTTGATGTGGCCACTACCAGAAGAATCAGCTGAGGAGGTAGCATGTCACCTTGGACTGGTGTCAACGTGGATCACCACAACACATCTAGTCATAGAGCTTATCAACCCAAGATCTACTTTCATATAAGATTGTTGATCGCTGGGTCCAGGAGGAGCCTTGACATAAGTTGATACCAACAAAGGCAGGTCAATGCTTGACTCGAAAGCGGCGAGTCAGGGTTATACTGCTGAGGAAACCAAGAGAGGGTAGGAGGGCTGCGGCGCCATGCATGTAAGTTGATCCCAAATTTCATCCAATATAGAGCACTATAGGAGAGACAAATCTGCACGTCCAAACCGAGGAGGAGCAGTTACTTGAGATATATGCCAACAACATCAGCAGACTTGGATGATGTTATAATCAGATAAAACGACGCTTTTGTTCCTACCATTGTTGCGGAGGCTCAATCAGGTGGTCGATTTATTGAACAACAGCATAGGAGACTGAAAGAGGAAGACGGTATGGACTCTGTATGTTATTTGTTTTAAAATTCTGCACGTTTCCTGCTAGTAATTATGTACGTGTATGTTGGAGAAGGGAAGAGTAAGAGGATATGGACTGTGTATTTGTTTTTTTTATCAAGGAGAGTTAAGTACGTGCAATGCTATGATGGAGGATTTTTTTACGTGTCCCTCAAAAATAAAAGATTTTTTTACATGGTTTGTTAGGAGGCTATACTTTTTTTTTCGAAGACTTATATATGTAAGTGTTTTTGTTGATAATTCTGTACGTGGTTTGTTAGGATGGGTAAAAAAAATTTCTACTTGTCATTACGTACGTGTAAGTTGGGTCAGACTCTTTTTGTTAGGAGGGTATATTTTTTTTGGAGAATCATGTACGTGTCTTTTTGGAGGATTTTATACGTGGTTTGTTAGGGGTGTTTTTTTGTGCTAGTCAATACATACGTGTAGGTTGGGTCAGATTGAGTCTTTTTCCGGCAAGAGTAATGTAACATAAATCGAAAGGTCAAGATAAATCAATTACATAGATTGAATGGTTAAGATATTCTTAATGATGTGGATTAACGTGGGAGTTCGTATGATGCTTTCAATTAGTAAATATATAAGATAAGATATAAGATGGAACCGGTGAGCCTCGACGTTGACGCCCAACTCCCTGAACTCCCCGACCAAGCACTGCGCCGCCGTAACTATCGCCGGTGATCCCCGTTCACGGCCACCGCCTCGGATCGCCTATAAAGAGGGACCCCGAGCTCGCTCTCGAGCACGCACCACCACTGCACCTCGCCAACACCCCTCCAAGCCACTCGGAGGACCTCGAGGAGGTCTCCTACCCCAACTCCGGCCGCCCCGATCCGCCTCGGCCACCAGCTCAAATCACTCCGGTGAGGCCATCCCCGACGCCCAAACCTCGTCAGGCACCTCCTCGAGCACCCAGTGAGCTGACCCAAGCTTCGATTTGAACTTCGCAGCCCTCCCCTGCAAGATCCAACTCCACCCGAGCCGCCGTCCGCCAGAGCAAGGGCCGCCGTCGACGTAGTGCTCACCGACGACCACCACCACCCACCGACGCGGAAGGACACGCTGAACACGCAGGTATCGCCCGATCCCCCTGCCTCGCCGTGGATAGCCGCAGGCGACCGCCGCAGCTCTCGGGCGCCGGCAGGCTCTTTTCTTCCCCGTTTGAATATTCAAACCTGACGGGTGGGACCCGCCTGTCAGCCTCTCTTTTCTTTCTAAACGAACCGTTTTCTGAAAACGTATTCGGGCAAATACGCTTTCAGTCTGAAGCGTTTTTCTGGTCTTTTCTGTTCAGCCCCTTAAGAAGTTTCTGTTTCATTACAGAGAGGTCCCTGGATTAAAACTCTTATAACTTTTAAACAGAAAAGGATTTTTGATTGATTCTTTTTCTGTCCTCTTTAAAATTTTGTCTAGTTTTTTATCAGTTTTATTTGATAAATATTTAGAACACTTTTGTGTGCACTCACGGTATTTACGATAAGTACGTATTTTCTTATATCGTAGATTCCGGAGGAGGTGACGGAACCGCGAACTTCGCCAAGCTAGACTCCGACTACTCCGAACCAGGCAAGCATGTTTGAACTTTTGATATGATGAGTGTCTTTGACATGTTTGCATTAATTAGTCCATGGCATGTTTATGAGCATCTCGATGAATGTCATATTGCATGCAAAGTTGAGGTAAGTGAATTTCGATAATCCATAAGTTGCTGGATGTGAGTTGGCATGGCCAGGTGATGGCATGAGGATGGGTAAGATGGCAGTGTTGTAGCATGCTAGTCTTATGCCAGACTATTTGACTCCAGTGTCAACATGAATCAGTCCAGTTTCCGTCCGTTTTCCCTACCAGTACTACCACATGTTTCCCGCAAGGGATATGGCTTAGTAAGTTGCAAACCGCTTTCCTGGTACACACCAAATAGAGAGGCCGGGATGAGGGTTCCATGGCCCTGGATTAAAGCCCGTCATCCGGTCAGGGGGCATGGGTGTTTCCGGTTGGGACCGAGAGGGGGGCACCCCTTAGAGCGCGCGTATATAAATTTGATCCCATGCTATTCGAGGTTGTGATCTCCCCGTCTCAAAGTTTTTCTTGAATGTTGTCAAGGGTGATTCCTGGCATCGTGAGGTGGGATGGGTGTGTACTGGTTAGGTGTGTTTCTACCGAAATACCGTAAACGGAACTAGTCCTCGTGACTATGGAAAACTGTTGGCTGTGGATAATTAGTACAAACTCTACAGAGTCAAAAATCCTTTGAAACAATCTCATCTATGTCGGAGTTCTATGTTCAACTTATCTTGTCAGCATCAGTCTCAGTGGAAAAACTCCGGTAAACCACATGAGTGATGAGTCCGGTTAAGTGTTTATTCCTGTGGATGGACTAACCCGTTTATTATTGTGTGCTGAATATTTCTTATGAGTACTATATCCTTGTGAATTTATCATGCATGAATGATGAGATATAAGCCCTTTCTGCAATGTCGCTCAGACGTCCAACTGTGGCACACTTGTTTTTTTTATATAAGCCCTTTCTGCGATGTCGCTCAGACGTCCGACTGTGGCACACTTGTTGTTTTATTTTGATATAAGCCCTTTCTGCGATGTCGCTCAGACATCCGACTGTGGCACGCTTGTTGTTTACTTTTGATATAAGCCCTTTCTGCGATGTCGCTCAGACGTCCGATTGTGGCATGCTTGTTTTCTACTTTCGATGTAAGCCCTTTCTGCGATGTCGCCCCGACGTCCGACTGTGGCACGCTTGTTATTTTACTTTCGACATAAGCCCTTTCTGCGATGTCGCTCAGACGTCCGACTGTGGCATGTATGTCTTTTATTTTCAATATAAGCCCTTTATGTGGTGTCGCTTAGACGCCCGACTGCGGCATGTTTATTTATCCGTTTACCCCTCGAGGCGTCGCTCCAGACACCCGATCGGTTTTCACTTATTTTGTTGAGATTTCGGGAAGACTACCGCCCAACTTCCTTTTACTTATCAAGTTGTGCAAATATTTATTATTTGAATGTGCATTGTTATTTGCTTATGACGCATTCATGCATGCATTTGTTATATCTTATGTCCGAACTGTCTTGCGAGTACTTTCAAAGTACTCACCTGGCTTGTTGATTTGGCCAGATGTTGATGAAGGCGATCTCATGGATGAGGAGTTCGATAGCGAGTCCGACGCCTAGAGGAGTCCCAGTCAGTCTCGTGCGACCCTGGATTGGTCATTGTATTATATCCGTGTCCGCTACCCAAATAAATTCATCGAGCCTCACCTCGACGCTTGATGAGCTGCCAGTCTAGGAGTCATTTCACCCACTCCACTGTGTTATTCCACTACCACTTTATTCTCGAGTCAGTAGTATGCCACCCCACACCATTGTGTCATATCCGCCATTATGTATAATTATTGGTGTACTTGTAATAATGTGTTGAGCACCCTCAGCTCGACCCTGTAATATGTTTTAATGCTACTGGCTTTCTATATCAAGATTTTGTCTACCAGTAAGGAGGATTTTTCCTTATATTGGGACTTAAGGATCGGTTTCTCAATAAGTATTTTATTGGAAAACCGGTCGCGACAACCATCCTGTTTCTAAATACTGGAACCGTAGACCTGAGTGAATAGTATTTCTCTATGTGATCTCTTCCATCATGTGTGGGTAACGAACACTGCATTTTATAGAAAGAAAGTGTCATTTCCAGCTTTTACATAGGTTTCGATCTTTTACATGGAATACAATCTGCCTACTTGCTTTGTGTCGCACTACCAACACTCCACCTTTGTTGCTAAACATTACGCCACTCATAATTGCTTAGTTTATATGTTCAAATACGAATTTCATATGATTCTAATGTTCCTACTTCAGTTTTGAAATGTGTGCCTGCCTGTTATAGAGACATAAGGGGCTTGTATTTCTGTGTGTGGTCTGGTCAGCACGGTTGGGGAGGTGAACTTTGCATATGCATGGGTTTATAGGGAGACACTCCCCGAGTTGAATCCGCAATGCATTCCATAGATAATATGACTACTTTTTATGTTTTCATGAATCTCAGATTCTGAACAACATCATAATGATTATGAGCTTGCGCGCATGAAAAGAATAAAGCATAACAATGCCATGGCTGTCAAACTTGGCATTAAGGGACTGAAATCAAGTCTGGATGCAATGCAATGCAAACACTCTCCACCTACAGATTCATGCTCAGAATATGATCCTAACAGTGATTCTGAGCTAGAGGGAGACCTAAGTCAATGTACCTCCCTAGTGGAGGAGTCAGAGGAATATGCCCTATCTTATTCACCCATCAAGGTACTTGCTCTAACTTTCCAAGGTTACATTGCTCGCACATATCTTGCAACTGATGCTTTGCATTGC
The DNA here is from genome assembly GCF_002162155.2 of Triticum dicoccoides. Taxonomy (NCBI): domain Eukaryota; kingdom Viridiplantae; phylum Streptophyta; class Magnoliopsida; order Poales; family Poaceae; genus Triticum; species Triticum dicoccoides. The sequence continues at coordinate 696,037,654 of NC_041389.1, read as the reverse complement.
TTCTACTTTGTTGAACTTCCATTAGCTTAGTTTACACATCGTGTATGTGAATACGCCCTGCCTATCCATTTTCAGTACATATTCCTTCTGTCATCATACCATATTTATCCATTCAAATGATGTTCTTGTGTATCAGACATTCAAAAGGAAGAGGGCGATTGCTGATCATGGAGGAGCACAAGCAAAGTATTTGGAAAAGGTAGTGGCACCTGATAAATCAAATAGCCCATTAGGTGTAGTTGCAATATCACCTGACCCACAAAATACCCCAACTCTAGCAGACCCTAGCCCTACTACACTGGTCATTTCTGATGCCCCAACTCAGCTGACCCCAACTGCAGCAAACAGTATGATTATGCCAGTTGACATAGCACCAGCTGTACGATGCAAAACCCCCATTCCAGCAAAGAGTACACGAAATCCAGTTGCCAAATCCCTTTTTGAACCAGAGAAAGCCCCAATTGCACCAAATAGGACCCCTGTTCCATTTCTTCCCAATTTAGAAGATGAAGCTTATGTTGTTGTCAGGAACTTTGTGCGCATCTTTCCTTCATGGAAAGATTATACCGCAGACACAGAACAATTTCCAGTCTTCCTCCGCAACTTACACGTAAGTAATGTACTAATGTTATTCATGGTCATTACTGCATATGTTTTGGCTGACAGAAGACACAAGATTTCATTCTTTTAAATAGGCAAGGAGCAAACCGGATTGTGATGACGAGCAAGAGTTGGTTGTGCTTTTCAAACACTCGTTGATGAAGTATCGTTCCTACCCGAGGCAAGCGCACTTCGATGGCAAGCCTCTGAATGAAATTTCTGTAAAGTCTCCGGTGCTACATTTATCCGACGGTGCCTGTAATAATCTTGTTACACATTGGTCTCGGCTGCAGCGTAAGGTACTGTCTATGATATCACATCATAATTTGAACTACATTTCTGCATTTGCCTTAATGTCTCACTTGTACAAAAACTGTTAGCAGAAGAACATTCGTTCTCAAGGGACCACAGAATCTCGCAACTATACTACACACTGCATTGCACTCGTGAGTACCTCTTGCCCTGTATGACCATACTTACTCTCATAGTTGTTTGATTATGTAGCATCACTGCACATGTTAGCCTCGTAATCGTCCATTTGGTGGACATTATAAGATCCGTATGGACTCTTACACAAATTTAGAATCAACCCAATGCTTTTGAAGAGGTTTAGCTCTACAGTCCTCTTGTAAGGACTGAACGTGGTCTATCACTGTACTTACATTAACAGCTACTCCCTCCGTCCCATAATATAAGAACGTTTTGTACAGTACACTAGTGATCAAAACACTCTTGTATTATGGGAAGAGGGATTGGTTCATTTTGTAGCATCCTGCATCTTATCTCCCTCGCCCACCATTTACTAAAAAAGATCAGATCTATATTTAATCTTACCAACAAGTAGAATACACAGACAATGCCACTGCAGAAGTGTAGCCCATTGCTCTTGTCAGTACATTTTGTCCTGTAACTCTTGTACTTCCAGGGATTGGTAGTTGATTATGTAGCATCAATCTGCATCTTATCTTCATTATCCTCTATCCCTTCCAGTATTATCATATCTATAATTACTCTATACAAAATGTAGAGTACAGGCAATGCTTATGAAGAAGATTCTGTGCTGAAATTCTTGAGTTATCCTTCCCTTGACATGGAGAAGGGCATTATAAAGCCGGTGTTAACTGTTAATGTAAGTGAGTCCTTCTAAAGCCTTTATCCTCAACTGCTGTTTAATTTGCTCATACTCCCTATCGTTTACTGCTGTTTAGTTTGCTGTTTCTACCAAAATGCATGTTCGTAAGAACCGTAAGTTCTAAGTTTTACTTGTAAAACCAAATTTCTTATACATACCATGCACATTACTTAATGCTCCCTATATGTATGCTTGGTTTTGTGGATCTATAATCCAGTGTGTGGTAAAGCAGCCCATGTTTGCACCTTGTCATCTCCTGTTTTATCTTACTGATGTGGATGATGATATGAACAACATGCCATGCACATTATCCAAAATAGATACAATGATTTTCTTTGCCCTTCATCTATGCTTGTTATGTTGACATGGTAATCCAGTAGTGTGATGAAGCTCCCCACATTATGAACAACGCCAAATTATGCTATTGATATTTTGAACCTACTCTTTATTTTCTAATTTGAAATTGGATAGAATTGACAGAACAGTTATCATCTTTGTTTATACACGTGCAAAACCTGTCATCTCTTTGTTTTGTTTCACGGTGATATGCCTGATGGCATGCACAAGTCTGCTGAAGGCTGTGAGACAAACCCAACATATATTGCAGCAAAGAAGGCAAAACTTCTTGAAGATAGCGAGACAACCCCAAAGTCTTGTCTTGATGCAGTGTTCATGTTACTTGAGACTAACAGTCAGACAAGCTCATAAAATTCGTTTTCTGAATCAGTTCGACTTCTTCAGTCCCAATTTCTAGTAGAAAGGCATTCTGCAACTCAACTTTGACTTGAAGTCCTATCTCTAAGAAAGATTGCGGAGAACACCAATGAGAACCTCATCGCTAAAGAGCTACACCTGGAAGCTATGACCGACATGCTAGGCCGGTCTCACAGCCTTGCTTAGTAGCTTGCACAGCAGTTCCCCCGCAAGGCTAACCTTTCTTGAACTGTCTTGGAAGTGGTCTCGGTTCAGTATTATTTTGTTACGCTGCAATGGTGCCTAGTTTTTGTAATCTGCTTCTTAGTTGCACTTTATGATCACTGGTGGCGAACTTCGATGCCCAGTGGATGTAATATACCTTAAATCCTTTATTGTATGGTGTAGGTTTATTCTTAGTTACTATGCCGTAATTTCTTTATTGTGTAGAGTAGGTTTGTTCTTAATTCCTACTAGTTACTACCATCATTCGCTATCTGAAAAAAATCTAATGTAGTCGACCGGGCCGAAACATTCGATAACGGGCCAGGTTTTTAGCGAGCCACAATTGGGCCGGCCTGCGTCTTTCTTGGGCCTGAATGATTGGGGCCTTCACACATTGCGCCAGGCCCACACTTACACCGGCCTATATTTTAGTTGGGCCTTTTGTCGACCCAGCGCTTAGTTTGGCCCAGGCAGCGTTGGGCCATTAACAGGCTGAATATTGTACTGGCCTGTTATGGCCGAGATGAAACCACGGGCCTTTAGCAGGCCAAAATGCATGTTGGGCCTCAATTTTCACTAGTCGTCGATGGGCCTTCAGTAGGCCGAAATGTAGACTGGGCCATTATGGGCCTAGTTAGCTCACGGGCCGTTACCAGGACGAAACATATCTCGGGCCTTAGTTGGCCCACTGATATCATGGGCCTTTAAGAGGCCGAAAGCTTAGTACAGGCATCAAAGGGCCGAATTACGCGACAGCCCTTTAACAGGCCCAAAGTCACATTGGGCTTAACTGTTGCCACCTTTAGCACGGGACGCTAGTGGGCCCGATGTCCCGTCGGACCATATATGCCCATGGGCAGCACGGGCCATTCCCAGGCTAAAAGTCACACCGGGCTGAAATGGGCCCATATCTACATCAGGCCTCTAAAAGGCCGAAAGTCACTGGGCTGTAGTTGGGCCCGAATATTCGGCGAACAATTAATGGGTCAGATCTGGCTTCGGGCCGCAAATGGACCCAAATATTGGGCGAACAATTAACGGGCCAGATCTGGCTTCGGGCCGTAAATGGCCCAAATATTGGGCGAACAATTAACAGGCCAGATCTGGTTTCGGCCTGTAAATGGGCCTTTATGAAGCAGGTCGGTATTAGGCTGGCCCACTAGTACCTGATTAAGTTCTACGGGTCTTTGACTGGGCCAGCCTTTTTAACCTATATGGGCCTCTATTGGGCCCAGCCACCTGTCAACGTACCATAGGCATGTCTCCTCCAATGGACGGGCGACATCTGGCCCACTGACGAGCTGACAGGTGTTCCCTTCGGCCAATCAGAATTTTACACGTGGAAATTTCCCATTGGTCGGGGCTGTTAACGGGTTACCGGATCCAAAATCCGACCCGATAGCTTAACGGCGTTCCGTTACGGTGGATGCCACGTGTCGGTCACCCTTGACGAAAACACTTCTGTGGCGCGCGGTTTATCGTCATGGAAGTGGACACTTCCGTGATGATAATTTTGGTAATGTCATGGAACACTTCTACGACATCACAGGTATGACTATCTTGATTCTGTCATAAATTTGACAAAAAACGCGACCTACTGTGACAAACACGTATCATCACGGAAGTGTATTTTTTGTAGTGCTACCTGTCGGAGTATCCAACATGCTCTAAGGCTATGCGTCGGCGTGGTATCCGGCGTCCTGTGAATTTTACATGGCCCTTTGAGCCATTCTTCCAATATTGTTCCACTCCCTGGAGTGGGCTTTGGTTTTTTGGGAATTGCATCAGGTAAATTACGAGAGTTTGCGCTTTTAGCTCGGACAAAGGTTTTAGTGAGAGCCGGATTGTCCCAAAATTCTGTTTGGGTTTTCCAGGCGCTTTCCAACGCACAGTACTTCTGTACTAGGGCTGCTAAGTCGGCAAAGTGTACTCTGTCATGGTGACTTATAGCATTAAGGATCCCTTTGTTCGTGCAACTTTTGCAGAAAAGTGAGATTGCTTCTTCCTCGCGACAGTCCTTGACCTTGTTTATCACAAGGAGGAATCTGGCCAAGTAGCGATGTACTGTCTCTTGGGGCTCTTGTCTGATATGGGAGAGACGGCTTAAGCCTGGGTGGGTGGGCGTACTTAAATCTGGATTCTGATCCGATCTAACACCCAGGGGCAGAGGAGCTTCCGGGCTTGGCAGCTCGGGCTCCGGGATGTTGCCCGATTTTTCCGGCCCGTTTCCCAATTCTAAGTTCAGGGTCTGGGTCATGTCCTCCCGCGAACGGGTATCCGGCTTAGAGAGCTCGGTAATCCGGACATAATTCGTCCTCAAAGTAGAGGGATAATCCATGTGTGGCTCTTTCACTACCACTATCTCGTGGGTGACCGGTGGGGATTTAATATCCCTTTGGTCGGTGAGGGAGTCCTGGATTAGGGGGTATCCGGACAGCCGGACTATATACTTTGTTCGGACTATTGGATCATGAAGATACAAGACTCAAGACTTTGTCCCGTGTCCGGATGGGACTCTCCTTTGCGTGGAAGACAAGCTTGGTGATCCGAATAATAGATTACCTTCTTTGTAACCGACTCTGTGTAAACCCTAGCCCCCTCCGGTGTCTATATAAACCGGAGGGTTTAGTCGTTACAGACACAATCATAATCATCATAGGCTAGCTTCTAGGGTTTAGCCTCTATGATCTCGTGGTAGATCAACTCTTGTAATACTCATATCATCAAGATCAAGCAATAAGGAAGTAGGGTTTTACCTCCATCGAGAGGGCCCGAACCTGGGTAAAACATCGTCTCCCTTGCCTCCTGGTACCATTAGCCTTAGACGCACAGATTGGGACCCCCTACCCGAGATCCGCCGGTTTTGACACCGACATTGGTGCTTTCATTGAGAGTTCCTCTGTGTCGTCGCTTCAAGGCTCGATGGCTCCTTCAATCATCAATAACAACACGGTCTAGGGTGAGGCTTTTCTCCCCGAACAGATCTTCGTGTTCGGCGGCTTCGTACTGTGCGCCAATTCGCTTGGCCATCTGGAGCAAATCGACAGCCACGCCCCTGGCCATCAAGTCCGGTTCAGAAACTTGAACTACGCGGCCGATATCCGCGGAGATTTGATCCTCGACAGATTTGGGACTACGCCAGAAGCACCGAACAGTCACGAAGACCACGGCTTAGACCTGATGTCGGACAATACTCGGGATATCGCACCTGCAAGAGCCCCGGACCTAAATCCGGGGCAGATTGCGTCGTCCGAGGATGGGTGGATAGACCCCGCCCTGGATGCCACATACTCATGGCAGAAGAGGCAAACACGGACTTCACCCCCAAGGAAGCCTGTGTCTCCGGACTCCTGGACATGTGTCTGGTTGTCGGTCCCAAACCACGCGCCCTCGAACCCGCCGATTCTGGCTGGGCTCCGGTAATGGAATTTGCCGCTGCAGATATCTTCCAGCACTCACCCTTTGGCCACATGCTAAACTCACTAAAGTCTCTCTCTTTTTCAGGAGACTCTTGGCCGAACTATGTCCGGCTCAAGGGGGAAGAAGGCGACGAAGAAATTCGTTACCCACTGATACGTCTCCAACGTATCTACTTTTCCAAACACTTTCGCCTTTGTTTTGGACTCTAACTTGCATGATTTGAATGAAACTAACCCGGACTGACGCTGTTTTCAGCAGAACTGCCATGATGTTGTTTTATGTGTAGAAAAGAAAAGTTCTCGGAATGTCCTGAAAATCCATGGAGGCACTTTTTGGAATTAATTAGAATTTCTGGGTGAAAGAAATACACCAGGGGCCCAGGGCCTGTCCACGAGACAGGGGGCCGTGCCCCCCTGTAGGGCGCGCCCTCCTATCTCGTGGGCCCCCTAGACCTCCACCGACCTCAACTCCAACTCCATATATTCACGTTTGGGGAGAAAAAAATCAGAGAGAAAGTTTCATCACGTTTTACGACACGGAGCCGCCGCCAAGCCCTAATCTCTCTCGGGAGGGCTGATCTAGAGTCCGTTCAGGGCTCCAGAGAGGGGGATTCGTCACTGTCGTCGTCATCAACCATCCTGCATCACCAATTTCATGATGCTCACCGCCGTGCGTGAGTAATTCCATCCTAGGCTTGCTGGACGGTGATGGGTTGGATGTGATTTACCATGTAATCAAGTTAGTTTTGTTAGGGTTTGATCCCTAGTATCCACTATGTTTTGAGATTGATGTTGCTATGATTTTGCTATGCTTAATGCTTGTCACTAGGGACCGAGTGCCATGATTTTAGATCTGAACCTATTATGTTTTCATGAATATATGTGTGTTCTTGATCCTATCTTGCAAGTCTATAGTCAGCTATTTGAGATGACCGTAGTTTGAGGAGTTCATGTATTCACTATGTGCTAATGCTTTGTTCCTATTCTCTATTAAAAGGAGGCCTTAATATCCCTTAGTTTCCGCTAGGACCCCGCTGCCACGGGAGGGTAGGACAAAAGATGTCATGCAAGTTCTTTTCCATAAGCATGTGTGACTATTTACGGAATACATGCCTACATTACATCGATGAATTGGATCTAGTTCTGTGTCACCCTATGTTATAGCTATTACATGAGGAATCGCATCCGGCATAATTATCCATCACTGATCCATTGCCTACGAGCTTTTCATATATTGTTCTTCGCTTATTTACTTTTCCGTTGCTACTGTTACAACTACTACAAAAACCCAAAAACAATTATCTTTACTTTTGCTACCGTTACCTTTATTACCATACCACTTTTGCTACTAAGTACTTTGCTGCAGATACTAAGTTATCCACGTGTGGTTGAATTGACAACTCAAATACTAATACTCAAGAATATTTTTTGGCTCCCCTTGTGTCGAATCAATAAATTTTGGTTGAATACCTTACCCTCGAAAGCTGTTGCGATCCCCTACACTTGTGGGTTATCAAGACTAATTTCTGGCGCCGTTGCCGAGGAGCATAGCTCTATTCTCTGAGTCACTTGGGATTTATATCTGTTGATCACTATGAAGAACTTGAAAGACGATCGAACTACTATTTTTCCCTCAACTACGAGGGGGGGTAAGGAACTGCCATCTAGCTCTGCACTAGATTCTCCTTCCGTTATTAGTAGGCTTCCGACACCTAAAACTCCTACTGCTATGAATTCTGATATGTAGCATGTTATTGATGATGCCACTTCTGCTATGCATGATGAAACTACTTCTGTGATTGATACTACTTTCCCATTAGGTGAATTTCTTGATTAACAACTTGCTAGAGTTAGGGGGAATGAAATTACTAAAGAACCTATTATTGATGATAGTGATGATGAAGGTTCTCCCAATGATTATGTATTGCCTGTTGTTCCTAAGGGTTATGTTATGAATGAAGAAGCTACTAGGGAAATCTTTGCTTGCAATGATACATATAATCTTAAGAAATTATTAGCTAAATGGAAGCAGCAGTCTCTTAATGCTAGAATGAAACCCGACCCTACTTTTGCTACTTCACCTATCTGTGTTACTGATAAGGGTTATAAATTCTTTGTTGATCCTGAAATTATTAATTTAGTTGAATCTGATCCTTTTTATGGCCTTGAATCTGAAACTGTTGTGGCACATCTTACCAAGTTGAATGATATAGCTACCCTGTTTACTAATGATGAGAAGTCTTGCTATTTTTATATCCTTAAGATATTTTCGTTCTCATTAAAGGGTGATGCTAAGACTTGGTATAATTCTCTTGCTCCTGGTTGTGTGCGTAGTCCCCGGGATATGATTTATTACTTCTCTGCTAAATATTTCCCTGCTCATAAGAAACAGGCTGCCTTGCGGGAAATATATAATTTTGTGCAAATCAAAGAAGAGAGTCTCCCACAAGCTTGGGGGAGGCTTCTCCGGTTACTTAATGCTTTGCCTGATCATCCTCTCAAGAAAAATGAAATACTTGATATCTTTTATAATGGACCAATCGATAGAACCTTGCATGCTTCTAGTGAACCTACTGTAGACACACCCGAGAATCCCAATGATATTTCTATTTCTGATGCTGAAACACAATCAGGTGATGAACATGAACCTAGCGATAATGTTAATGATAATGTTCATGTTGATGCTCAATCTAGCGAAAACAATGATGTAGAGATTGAACCTGCTGTTGATCTTGATAACCCGCAATCAAAGAATCAATGTTATGATAAGAGAGATTTTGTTGCTAGGAAGCACGGTAAAGAAAGGGAACCATGGGTTCAGAAACCCATGCCCTTTCCTCCTAAACCATCCAAGACAAAGGACGATGAGGATTTTGAGCGCTTTGCTGAAATGATTAGACCTATTTTCTTACGTATGTGCTTAATTGATACGCTCAAAGTAAATCCTTATGCTAAGTATATGAAGGATATCATTACAAATAAAAGAAAGATACATAAAGCTGAAATTTCCACCATGCTTGCTAATTACACTTTTAAGGGTGGAACACCAAAGAAACTTGGAGATCCGGGTGTACCAACTATACCATGCTCTATTAAAAGAAATTATGTTAGAACTGCTTTATGTGATCTTGGAGCCGGTGTTAGTGTTATGCCTCTCTCTTTATATCGTAGACTTGAATTGAATAAGTTGACACCCACTGAAATATCTTTGCAAATGGCTGATAAATCAACTGCTATGCATGTCGGTATTTGTGAGGATGTGCCTGTTATGGTTGCAAATGTCACTATCTTAACAGACTTTGTTATTCTTGATATTTTTGAGGACGATAGTATGTCTATTATCCTTGGTAGACCTTTTCTAAATACTGCATGGGCTGTTATTGATTGCAACAAAGGCAATGTCACTTTTCATGTTAATGGTAATGAGCATACGGTACACTTTCTGACGAAACAATCTCAAGTTCATAGCATCAATTCTATTGAAAAAGTTCCACTATCATTTTTGGAGGTTTTGAATTTCCTCTCCCTACTGTCAAGAAAAAGTATGATATTTTTATTGTTGGGGATTTTCATATCCCCGTTGAGGTAACTTAGTGTTATTCGAAATTTCTCCGGTTCCGTGTTATTCGGAATGAGTTTGTTAACAAGACTTGATCAACCTTGTTAGTGGATCCATTTTGATGATCACGAGATGGATGAAACTAGAAGGCACAACCTTCTGTACCCTCTTTTTTCTTTCTGTTATTTAGAATAAATAAAGCAAAAATAGTATAATCTGTCTGTTTTCTGAATTATCCGTGCATTAAAAAAATAGTCCGAAAATAAAAGTGATCCAAATGCCCTGCAAATTTAGTATGATTTTTTCTGGAATATTTAAGGACTTTAGGCACTGAAAACACTGCAGGAGGGGCAAGCACCAGGCCACGAGAGTGGAGGGCGCCCCCCCCTATAGGGCGCGCCCCCTGTCTCGTGGGCCCCTGGTGGACCCCCTCCACTTATGCCAGCACCCACACACTTCATCTTCTACCCGAAAAATCCCCATCCAGCTCAAGCACGAGTTCTAGCTCGTTTTGCTGCGATTTTCGATCTCCTTGCTCAAAGCTCCATTCACAAAACTGCTTTGGGAGATTGTTGCTTGGTATGTGACTCCCCCATTGGTCCAATTAGTTTTTGTTCTAGTGCTTTATTCATTGCAAATTTTTGCTGCATAGGTGACCATGTTCTTGAGCTTGCATGTTAAATTTTTGAGGTCCCAAGCAATTCTAGTGCGTGATATAGGCTCTAGGAACTTGTAGGAGTAGTTGCTACCAATCTTGTTTAGTTTTATTCACTTTTATTTTGAAGTTACTAAAATTTCAGAAATATTCAGAAAAAGAATTATGCTTAGAAGAATGTACCAAGGTGGTTCCTCGGCAAAGAAAGGACCAAGGATTGCTATACGTGAGCAAGATATTGAACTGCCGAGGGACGCGGATGTACGAGCTTGTGAGTGGCCATCCGATGATTTTATGGTCGAAGCAGGCTTCAAGGAGGAATTTGACGCGTATGTGCATAATGCCGAGCTAGAGGACTTCTTACAAGATAAGTGTCCTTAGTACTATCAATTGACTGATTCCTTTGTGCGGAGGTTCCAATATATCTGTACGCGTAATTCTCCTAGTGTCATGTTTGATATTTATGATACATCTTATACCATGGATTTAAAGGATTTCACAACTGCATGCAAACTCCCGCAGTGGGGTAATATTAATGATCCTTGCAAATTTGAATTTAGAGATTTTCTTGCTAGTATTACTTTGGGAGAATCTAGGTACGTAGCACAAGCTACCATAGGGAGCATTCATTTTCCCGCTATACATTATTTTGCTCTCTTTATTGGTAGATGCATTAAGGGTAAAGACGAAGCATGTCACATGTGTGTCCCTGACCTGTGTGTCCTCAAGAGTGTTGTGTCAGGTTATAAAGGTTATAACTTGGGGGGCAATAGTTGCACGTAGGTTGCAGAATAATAGTAGAAAGGGGGATTTATTTGGAGGAATTTATGCAACCCGTGTGGCTAATTATCTTAATATAGCCCCATGAGAGGGGGATATGATTCTACCTCTTGTTTATTTGGATAAAGAAGCTATGTTCAATCATCATTTTCTTGAGAGGAATGAACAATTCCTCCATTATCGACTAATCTATGATAGACGCAACGTCGTCCCTATTACTCTTCCTGCTCCCTACCTTTTTGATTATCAGGCAAAAGGAAGATATGTTGTCACCAGGGAGGAAGCACTTGAATACGAGAGGGGAATGGAGGCAGCTCGCCAACACGCTGCTGCTCAGGAGGCAGTTGCTGCTGCATCTCAGTACAACCCCGGTTTCACTTATGGATATCAGCCAGGCGGTCCTTGGTACTAGACCAACTTAGGCCAAAAGACTAAGCTTGGGGGAGTATGTATTTCTCACCGACTTTACATTCATGTTCACACACTAGTCGTTGGTGCTCATACTCTTTCATTGTATTATCCATGCTAGTTTAAATTTCTTTTTCTAGTTTTCACTACTAGGAAAATCGTTATTATATAGTAGCGTTGGTTATTTGGCTATTAGTAGCGCGGGTGGGCGCGCTACTGCTACGGTGCTACAGCTATTTTTTAGTAGTAGCGCCTGTCTGAACCAGCGCTACTGCTATCTGTATCTAGCAGTAGCGCGCCTCTGCCCATCGCTACTGCTAATGCTAGTAGCGTGCCCAACAAACACACGCTACTGGTAAGCGGTGCTACTACTACTCCAATACCCAATGCTACTGCTAGTATTTTTTTATGTTGTTGTATTCGTATATTTACTTGTTTTATACAGTTACAACATACACATACACTAGAACTATATGAGAAAGGAATGTCTCATCATCATCATCGAAGTGGTAGAACATAGTCTCATCATATCAACATAGTCTCAACACAAATGATGTCGATCTCATCATCATCTCAAAATAGCGATACACATGACATGTATCTTACATTGTCACCATAGACACATGTTTCATCATCTACCTAGCTAAACTAAGACATACACGATAAGAGCGATCACGATGATCAAAAGCGGTATTATGTAGTAGTTTTTGTAGCGGCGTTGGTTCTGAATCCCCTGTTTTGCTATGAATCTCAAGTAACTAGCTTCGGCTTCCGCTCTGCTATCAAACCCTTTCTGGCTTCCGCCGGAGAAGCCAGAGACTTGGGCCTGACACTCTGTCCACTCATCATCCACACCCGGAACATGCCGTACATACACGGCATACCACTTCCTCGCTATCGTTGATCTATATACCTGTCAGAGATGCACATATATATACCATGAAGCGAATTCAACAAAACAGTTATGAAATAGAAGCAACATATATAGTAAACATAGTTAACAAATTTTATCGTACCGAAAGTAATTAACTAGAGCGCGGCACCATACATCTAATAGTTTCGTCGTACTGAGAGATTCAAAGTTTCGTCGTACAGAAAGTAACAAGTAACTAAACAGACACATTGTTTTTAAGCAGTGCACTCTTCCCATCTGTCCATATCCCGAAGGACAGACCCAAGCTTAGTGAAAGGCGTCATGTCCTAATGCTGTAGGGCAATGCGGGTTCGGACGTCAGCTCGCGATATTGGGCCGGTGTAGAAAATCCCATTCTCTTCGAGGACATCTTTGATGATGATGGACGCAATTTCCTGTTGGATCCGGTAGAAATCATTTCGAAGTCGACTATCCGGCACGGCTCCAAAGGCTTCGGCCCATCTCTGGATATGGGTATCGGATGAAGATTTCATGCAAAGTGATTGCACATCCCTTCTGTACTCCATCATTAGATGGATGACGTAGAATCCATCATTCTCACTTCTTGCCGGTTGCTGGATGCAACAGAAGTCAGTCTTGTGGGTGAAACAAAGCCCGGCCTTATTAGTTTTTCTGTGTTGGATGTAGCCACCCCGCATGCTGAAGCCCAGCAAAGCTCTGTCCAGAACATACTTTATGTGTGTGTAATCTTTCTTCTGTATGTTCTTCGACAGGTCCAAATATAGAGCGCGGGAGTAACGCGGGTAAAGAACAATGAGAACGGCACGACACCCCCCGCTGCGCAAAATACACGATCAAGTTTAGCCTCCATGCGTGCAAAGTAACTATTGAAATGCACGAAAGGATGTATATATGTGTTATAGTGCTATCCGCGGATGACTTACCTAGGATGATAAGGTAGGAGAATCGTTTCTTGTCATTATTGCTGACCAAGAATTCTTCGATGTACTGACTCGCATATTGATGGTTGGCGTCGTTGACTGACAAGAAGCCCTTATGCATGTAGTATGGGTCCGCGACCGCAAGACCGGTGACTTGCTCTCTCCTGACGATGTAGTTCATGTGCAGCGCATACAGGCGGACGAACGTAAAATCGAGTGTCCTCATTTGAAGCATCTGGAAGATGTAACCAAACCTCAGGAAGAAGAGGTCCGCGGGGCATGTGTGGACATACATCTTGCAACTGCTCGGCACATGAACCATATAAAGTGGGTATCCTAGATCATCCGAGGCGAGGAGGCTTCTCTCTGTCGAAAGCACATGCTCATGGAGTCTCCTGAGATCCCCTTCTATGGCAGCTAGTGCATTCGCCGGTACCATTGGCTCTCCCGCGACATGGATTAATGGCGCATGTTTCATTGGTACTTGGTCAACCTTGGTCGAAGGCTGCTGGCTGCTAGAACCAACATTGCCCGCTTTATTGGATTTTCTTGCCGCCGGTCTCTTCCTCTGCTTCTTCTTGGTGGGCTGAGGTGCTGGTGGGTCTGTCAGACCCTCCCTGAGCACCACCCCTAGTGTTGCCGGGCTCAGCATTGGACGACTCTGGCTAAGTAGTTGAGCTTGGGTGGAGCCGGCATCTGGAGGCGTGTCCTGCGAGGATTGCATGAACAAAGACTTCTTGCACTCCCGAGGACATTCCGGCTCTGGTACATGCATCTCATATTCATATGGTTGACTCATTATTACTTCGTTGTCAAAGGCAGTATTGAGATACTGGTTAGGGTCATCGTCGGCATCCTCCATGTCATGATCCCTATCCTCTTCCATGGGGTAGAAGGCATCATCTGCCGGCGGAACGGTTGGCCATCCTTCCATGTCTCTCGATCTCAGCAAGCAGCACAGACGATGGTTATACTTGTGTAGGTGGTGTTGTGGTCATACCTTCATGAGGTCCCGTTGGTGTGCTCCCGGCCACCTCGACACGAAGAAGATTTTTCGTCCATAGAATCGGCCAATTTTTGCATTGGCCAAGCTGCGTGGGGGTCTCGTCATCCTCCCCATCGGTTTGTATCGGACGAGGGAGACCCTCGTAGCCCGCTTTCACACTCGCAACGGAGAACCTTAAGGCGTTATCAGGCATCTGCCGGCGGTGAAACAATCGATCCTTAGGCTTCACTATAGTACCCTTCCCCACATCCACTAACCCGCCCTTCATGTTGTAAAGGAGGGTGCATGGAGTGGAGTCGGCCTACAAAGACATATACGTGCGGTGTCAGAGATGCAAAAAGAACGGCAACTGAAGATTTATTAATTAGTTGAGTTGATGAAGGTGCGACAACGCATATTTACCGTGAGGGCGTCGAGCTCTGCCAATGTCGACGGCCCGACATTGAAGCCTGAGACGGAGCTAGGGCTGCTGTGAGAGCTGGGCGCAGGAGCAGGTGCTGGAGGAGGTGCGGGTGCGGTTTCCATACTAGGTATGGGTATGGGTGCGATGTTCATTGAGTTGCTCCCGGTGAAGCTGGGCATGGGAAATTCACTTGGTGGCGCATTTGGATATTGTTGCACCCATGTGACCACTGTTGGAATCAAGGTTGTAAAGGCATCAACGAAATCAGATCTACAAGCAGCGCTTATCTCAGCTTTGGTCTCAGCTTTTGCTTTCTCCATCGCCCGCACCACCTTCTCGTTGATAGTCACTTGACTGAACTTCTTTCTCTGTCTTTTGGCCTCGGGGTCCTCACTATAATAGTACTTCCAAGTGGCCCCATCCCCGGCGCCATGCACACGTCCATATTGCGGCCGCTGGCCGGGCGGGTGTCCCATCATTATGTTCATGGCCCGGTTGAAAGGAGTGTCCCACTTGTACTTCGCCGACGACTGAGTCGACTGAGTCGACGAGTCGCTCTCGGCCGCCGCAAGCTTGTGTTGCTCTCTCTGCAAAATGGACCGTGAATCATTTACGAATGCGACTAGAATTTAGTAGACTTCGTTGATCAGAAGGTAATATGTAAGGTGGTAAAAGGATAATTACCAGTATTCTCATGAATTTCCTAGTCGGCCCGTCGGTAAAAAAAATCTTTTTCTTGGGGTCCCACGAGAATCGGGCCCTGATGAAGTCGTGCTCCTGCTGGTCGGTGAACTCAGCCAATGGGTCTGGGATCCCCTGACGTTCACATTCTGCGTCCTCCTTAGCCCACACGGGCCGCTTTCCCGTGTAACCACGACTTCCATGGCGGTGGTTCCCCATGTTCTTTGCCTGCAGCTGCTTGCCTCTCTCCGACCTGGCCTTGGCAGCTTCTTCATTGCAAGTCTCCTTGAACTTTTCAAAGTCCTCTATCATAATTTTCGGATTGTCTGCAACAATCTCGGCGTAGGTTTCATGGTCTACTTGAATCGCCTTTTTCACCCTAGTTTTCCAAGCGCTCAATGCGTTGCTGAACTTACCTAGGGCTTTGTTGTTGATTTTTTTCATGGCATGATCATCCCATGGGTCGACTTTGTCATTACGACCGGAGAACGGGAACCATGCGTGCAACCTAGTTAGAAGCAGCTTCTTCAACTGATCATTCTTCCGTATTTTTGTGGTGTTGATGTTAGCGGTATCCCGTAGGATGCATGCTAGTTGGTTGCCGTAACACGCTGCCACTTCTCGCGGCTCTATTGGCTCAAACTCGCCAGGGTGCACCGCCGTGACCACCAGTCTTCCGGTGCCGAGCTCATTTCAGCATCGTGTCCTCTTTTCCTTCTTTCCCTCACTGGCTTGGGAGGTCCCACCTTCCGTGCTATAGTTAGGAACATCATCAGCGCCAGTCTCAGTGCCTGTGTCGTTGGTGGCATCAGTGTCGGTGCCGGCGCCACCACCATCATCATCCGTCGGACACCCAGCTTCCTGTCTCTCCTGATCCTCCAAAAAGTCGAGGTAGGCGTGTGCTCGACCTAATTGGGAGTGAGAACCTCCGGCCTCATCGGTGTCGGTCATGTTTCCTAGGGTTCAATGTCGTAGTCCTTTAATTATCAAGCTTCATATAATAAAGTGAATAATGACAAAAAAAGTGACGACCTTTGTTTTGCCAGAAATGTCGTTCATTCCCGTCGCGACACATCTCAAGCACTCGATATGTCCAACTTTCTAGCACAAGTCATGCCAAAATTCACGGAAATTTTCGGCATGACCTTTGCTAGAAAGTGCACATATAGAGCGCCTGAAATTTGCCGGAAATGAAATGAATCAACATTTCCGGCAAAACATAGGTCACTTAGGTCAATATTTTGCCAAATCATCAATATAAGATCTCAATAGCAGCCAAATCATCACACACACACACTGAATTAACTGAATCATGCATGATTCAGTTAACTGAATTTACTGTCAATAGCAGCAGCACACATGCATCAATAGCAGCAGCACACATGCACCAATATTAACACTAACTATCACTGGGCTATAACACTAACACTAATAGCAATTAACTAATTAGCACTAACAGCAAATTAAGCTAACTAACACTAACTTGCACTAACACTTGGGAGGGGAAGGAAAGGCACCTAGTGCTAGCTGGCATTGCTGGGCGTCGCCGGCTGCTTCACGAAGGGAGGCGCTGAAGGGGTCGGGGTCGGTGGCCGGTGTCGGGGTCGCCGGGCTCGCCGATCTGCAGAGAGCGGGAGGGGGTCA
>NC_041389.1:696016210-696020439 GCF_002162155.2 Triticum dicoccoides | reverse complement strand
GGGCGGGGCTGGCGGCGGCGGTGGGGCGTGGCTGGCATGGGCGGCAGCGTGGGCGGGGCGGCGTCGGCGGTGGAGTCAAGAGGGGATCGAGCGGACCGGTGCTATAGCTAACGTAGCTATAGCGCGTGTTGGCAAAACGCCCTATAGCTAACTTAGCTATAGCGCTGGTCCAGCAATAACGCGCTACTGCTACTTATTTTCTTTATTTATTTTTTATTTTCCTTTTTCTTAGCTATAGCGCATCCCTGGATAAAACGCGCTAATGCTAACTCTTTTTTTCTTTTTATTTTTTATTTTTATTTATTTTATTTTTATTGCATTTCATTTGCCACGACTTATTAGTTCCTTTTTCTTTTTCTTTTCATTTAATTTTGCAAAACTTCCTTTCTTTTTATTTTTCTTTTTCTTTCATTTGCACTTTTCTTTTTCTTTTCATTTCATTTTGCAAAACTTCCTTTCTTTTGCAATATACCAATGTTACCCTCCGGATAATAATTAGTATAATATATATCTTACATCATTTGACCGCTATTGGCGGTATACAAAATAGCTAGACACACACAAACTTTGGGATTAGTTTGTCAGCTAGGGCGACGACGACGCTTTAGACTGATCTTCTTCCCTCTTTTGTTGGTTGTCGAATAATTGAGCCCATGGTCGTGACTTTTCCTTCTCCAGGGATTACGATCTTTCGTAGGTAATGTAGTCCTCATTCTTCTTTTGACATATGTTTCGTCGTCATCAGCATCATCTTCCCTCATCGGATCACCGTATTGGTCATAATCTTCCTCGCTGGTGACTCCATGCATTCCGGCGATGCTCCTTTTGCTTCTCCTCACGACAACACGGCTGGGATTGATCGGATCAGTTATTAAGAAACATTGTGTCACGTGTTTAGCGTGTACCCATGGCTCATTTTTGGCGATGGCATTGACGGTACCGCTATCATCGGAGTCGGGTATACACATGATAGTGAAATGTCGGTTTTCTCTGTGTACATTTTTAGCCCATCTGACACGAAACATCGTCGCGTTATGCAATATAGAGTAGTTAAGGTCCCATATCTCTTCGACCCTTCCGTAATATCTTTCAATTACATTCCTGGTCATGGCTTCCATCATCACTCCTGAGTTTTGGTCATCACTGTTTTCATCTTTCTCCTCCGTGTAGAACGTGTATCCGTTGATATCGTATGCTTGATAAGTCAAGAGGTTGGTCGAGGGGCCATGTGCTAAGGCGTATATGAGTGTTCCGTTCGGACAACCCTCGTCCGGGGGATTAGCCAGAACTCGCTCTTTGAACCAACGCAAGAAAGTGGAGTTGTGCTCTCTAATAACTTCGGCATCTGTCATGTGCACCCCACGGTCACGGTACTTCTTTGCGATGGTCTCTTTGTGCAGTGTAACGAAATCTTCTAGCCTTCGAGCCTTCAAAAGTGCTTGTTGACGGGCAAACCAACAACAGGGTCTTTGGTCAGATAACTCTCACAGAAAGAGATGCACTCTTTGGTCAGATATCCCTGGGCTATGCTTCCATGTGGACGGGACATGTTACGAACTAATCCTTTGATTACCCCATTCATCCTCTCGAACGGCATCATGCTATGCAGGAATGTCGGCCCTAGGTCGATGATGTCATCCCCGATGTGGACACATAGATGCACCATGACATCAAAGAACGCGGGCGGGAAGTACATCTCTAGCTCATTCAGTATGACAACGATCTCTTCCTGTAGCCTATGGAGTTGCTTCACACTGATCGACTTTCGAGAGATAGCATCAAAAAAGTGGCATAGGTCAGTAAGCGTCTCACGCACATGTGTGTACATAATCCCTCTAAGTGCAACCGGAAGTAACTTCGTCATCATCACATGACAGTCGTGAGACTTCATCCCACTGAACCTTTTTTTCTTAGTGTCCAGATATCTGCTTATCTTCCCACAGTATCCGGAACTAACTTTGATTCTGGCAAGGCACTTGAACAATTGATTGACCTCCTTCGGATCTAAGGTGAAGCAAGAGGGGGGGCAATATTGTTCTTCCTTCTTGTTTACTTTTTTGCCGCTATCTTCCGTCACTGTCTCCGTCTCGGCCTCCTCTGACGACCTTTTACCGGGCATTTGAAGATCTTTCCTAATTTTCAAAAATTCCAAGTCTTTTCTTGCCCTCGGCCCATCCTTAGTCCTCTCCGGCATGTTCATCAATGTTCCAAGCAAACTCTCAAGGATATTTTTTTTGTGATATGCATTTGATCAAGGCTATGAGGCGTGTCGAGTATGGGCCAGTATTCCAAGTCCCAGAAAACAGATCTCGTCTTCCATATCTTCAGCAGGGGCTCTGGCGCCTTTTTCTTCGTCTTTCCCAACGAGGGGCACTCTTCCCAGTTCTTCAATAACTCATATATTTCTGCACCGCTATGCTTACGTGGAGGACCTCGATGCTCAGCCTTACCATTGAATAGATCTCCACGCTTTCTCCATGGGTCATCCTTCTCGAGCCATCTTCGATGCCCCATGTACACGATTTTCGAAGACCCGCCATCTTTCGATAGCTGGAGAGAAGTTGTATCATCCATGCACCTTGTGCATCCGCAATATCCGTGGCACACCTGGCCGGAGAGATAGCCGTAACCGAGATAGTCCTGCACCGTCGTGATCAGTGTGGCACTCATGTAGAAATACTCTCCTTTGCTTGCATCCCATGTCTTGGCCGGCGTTGTCCATAAGGTCTGTAACTCCTCTTTCAGTAACCCGAGATACAGATTTATATCATTTCCCGGTTGTCTCGGCCCTTGAATAAGCATAGCCATGTGTATGTATTTTTCCTTCATGCACAACCATGGGGGGAGGTTGTACATCCATAGAAACGGGGGCCATGTGCTATGATTGGTGTTCTGGTTGCCAAATGGATTCATGCCATCACTACTAGCTCCAAACACGATGTTCCTTGGATCATTTGCAAAAAATTCAAATTCAGCATTTAATGCTCTCCACTGGCTAGCATTTGCAAGGTGTCTCAGCTTCGGTTCATCTCCGTCATCTGGCTTCACCCTCTCCGCGTGCCAGCGCATAAGCTTTGCTTCGTTAGGATCTATGAAATACTGCTCTAGACGCGGAGTGATCGGAAAGTACCATACAACATTCTGTGGAGCTTTCTTTCCGGCCTTTTTATATCGTGAAGCATTGCACTTTGCACAGATGGATTTTTCCGCGTGCTTGTTCCGATATATGATGCAATCACTGATGCATGCGTGATATCTAATATGTGGCAGATCAAGAGGGCACACGATTTTCTTTGCCTCCTCGACACTAGTAGGACACAGGCTTCCCGCGGGAAGAACCTTCTTTAGGTACTTCAGAAGCTCATCCAGGCTTGTATATGTCCATTTGTTTTTTGCCTTCATCTTTAGAAGTTCTAGTGTGAAACTCAAGCAGGTCACCTCGGGATTATTTCAACCATCATACAAAGGAGTCATCGAGTCTACCTCCAGTTGCGCCAGTTTGTCCTCCTCTCTAGAAGTAGCTCTGTCGCTAGTCGTCTTCTTGCGAAGCAGGTCTCGAACATGCGGGTCCCGCATGGCTGAACTTAGTAGCGACGAATACGGTGGCGTGTCCGCGTCTTGTCTGCCTTGAGCTGCCTCTTCGCCATCGACATTTCCGAGGCCGTCTTCCTCTTCGGGCACATAATCGGTCATCTCTTCGTCTGGTGGCCCCATGTCGTTATTTCCTGCCCTGTCGACGTCCTCATCATCATCATCATCATCTTCTTCTTCACTTATCCACCGAGTATGGCCATGCATGAAACCATGCATGAGCAGGTGCACCTTGAATTTACCACTCTCGAAGGGGTCGAGCCTGACTATTCCTTTGCATTTTCGACACGGACATTAAACATCCCTCAGTCTTTTTTCATACATGTCATCCACAGTGGATTGCCAGTATCTTTCCACCTTCCTTCCATTGACCTTCATGATCATCTGCGGGCGGAGCAAATATTATAACCACGTATATATGCATGCATGGATCAAATTCATACAAAAATTCGGCATGACCTTCCCTAAACATAGGACATGTTGAGTTTGCATGCCCGAAATTCGCGGAAACGGAATTGAATCGACATTTCGGCAAAACATAGACAACTAATGTCACCCACATTGTTTCATCAAATACGCAATGTAGGCAACTCAAATTATGCCACACACAATTCGGTATATATATTCTCATATCACAC
>NC_041389.1:695994489-696015795 GCF_002162155.2 Triticum dicoccoides | reverse complement strand
CTAGGGGTGGTGGAGGGGCAAAGAAGAGGGGGAGGGAGGGCTCTAATGGAGGGGTGGTGGTGGGGGAGCATTGAAAGGAACAAGCAAGGTGCAAGGAAAGGGGGAGAAAGGAAGGGGGAAGAAGAGAGGGGAGGAAGAAGGGGAAAGGTGGTAGGTGGCTGGCGGGCATAGCAGTAGCGCGGGTCACCCATACGCGCTACTGCTATGGAAGCTTGCAAAATATCTACCGCTAGGGTTGCACTACTTATAGCGCTAGCCAGAAACACACGCTACTGGTAAAATGTTATACATAGAAAAATTAGCAGTAGCGCGCTTTGTAAGACAGGCGCTATAGATACTATACTAGCAGTAGCGCAGGTTGGAGGACAGGCGCTGCTGCTATTTTTTGACTAGGGGGTGTGGTGTGTTACACTTAGTAGTAGCATGGGCCCTCGTAACAAGCGCTGCTGCTAACATATACCAATAGCGTTGTTTGTAGCTAGCGCTACTACTAACTACTAGTAGTGTTGGGTTGCAAAGAAACGCTACTGGTAAACTTCTATCTATAGGCATTTTCCTAGTAGTGTTTCTTTTTGTGTGTTTGATAAACCTTAAGAAAAACCAAAACAAATTAGTTAGTTTAATTTCCATGCTTGTAGTAGAAATTAAAATGAAAACCCAAAAAGATTTCTAGTTCTTCTTCTTACTTGTTGGGAGCTTTCCCATGTAAATAGTTTTATTTTCTTTTCTTTGGAGGTCGAGAAGACTATATTGAAAATGCTTAGGGGCTCTCATATGCATGATTGTTTACTTAACTTAGAGCCCATATTACCCTGTCTTCTCTCTTGAGTTGAATGCTTGCAGATTCCAGCTTAGTCCAATGCACGTGCACTCTTATTATTATACACATCGTTCGGTCGTGCGAGTGAAAGGAAATAATGACGATATATGATGGACTTATTGAGATGAGAAAGACTGGTATGAACTTGACCTCTCTTGTTTTTGTAAATATGATGAGTTCATCGTTTCTGATTGAGCTATTATGAAGTAAACATATTTGCAATGACATTTAGAGATTATAGTTGCTTGTGCCATGCTTGATTAGCTATGAGTTATAATGGTTTACCTTGCGTGCCAACATGCTATTAGATTATTATGATGTGGTATGATTATTATGATGTGGTATGATGGGATTGTATCCTCCTTTGAATAAATTGAGTGACTCGACTTGGCACATGTTCACGCATGTAGTTGAATCAAATCAACATAGCCTTCACGATATTTATGTTCATGGTGGATTATATCCTACTCATGCTTGTACTTGGTGTAAATTAATTTTAATGCATGTTTACGACTGTTGTCGCTCTCTAAGTTGGTCGCTTCCAAGTCTTTTGCTAGCCTTCACCTGTACTAAGCGGGAATACTGCTTGTGCATCCAAACTCCTTAACCCCCAAAGTTGTTCCATATGAGTCCACTTTACCTTCCTATATGCGGTATTTACCTGCCGTTCCAAGTAAATTTGTATGTGCCAAAATCCAAACCTTCAAATGAAATTCTTTTTTGTATGCTCGAGCAGCTCATGTTACAACTAGGGCTGCCTATATCTTCCATGCTAGGTGGGTTATTCTCAAGAGGAGTGGACTCCGCTCCTCATTCACGAGAAAGGGCCGGTAACCGGGATGCCTAGTCCCATGATCCAAAAAGATCAAAGCAAATCAAAATAATTAAACAAAACTCCCCCAGGGCTGTTGTTAGTTGGAGGCACTCGTTGTTTCGAGCAAGCCATGGATTGATGCTTGTTGGTGGTTGGGGGAGTATAAACCTTTACCATTCTGTTTGGGAACTTCCTATAATACATGTAGTATGGAAGATACAGCCATCTCATAGTTGTTGCATTGACAGCGAAAGTATGCCGCTCAAAATGTTATTCAATCTCTATTTTAAAATCAAGCTCTGGCACCTCTACAAATCCCTGCTTCCCTCTGCGAAGGGCCTATCTATTTACTTTTATGTTGAGTCTTCACACTTCTTATTAAAAAGCACCCGCTGGAGAGCACACTGTCATTTGCATTCATTACTATTGGTTTATATTGGGTATGACTTGACTGGATCTCTTTTACCATGAATTACAATGTTTAGTCAGTCCTTGATCTTTAAAGGTGCTCTGCATTTATGTTTTGCGGTCTCAGAAAGGGCTAGCGAGATACCATTTTGTTATATCATGTTATGATTGTTCTGAGAAAGTGTTGTCATCCGAGTTTTATTATTATGGCTCGCTAGTTGATTATGCTATTGATATGAGTAATTGTGAGACCTAAGTGTTATTGTGAGTATGGTTAGTTCATAATATTTGCTGAAACTTGAATCCTGGCTTTTCATGTTACAACAAAAAGAGCAAATAGAGTTTGTAAAAGTTTTTCTTTATCACTTAAAGTTTATCAGCTGAATTGCTTGAGGACAAGCAAAGGTTTAAGCTTGGGGGAGTTGATACGTCTCCAATGTATCTACTTTTCCAAACACTTTCGCCCTTGTTTTGGACTCTAACTTGCATGATTTCAATGAAACTAACCCGGACTGACGCTGTTTTCAGCAGAATTGCCATGATGTTGTTTTATGTGTAGAAAAGAAAATTTCTCGCAATGTCCGAAAAATCCACGGAGGCACTTTTTGGAATTAATAAGAATTTCTAGGCGAAAGAAATACACCAGGGGGACTAGGACATGTCCACGAGACAGGGGGCGCCCCCCCCCCTTGTAGGGCGCGCCCTCCTATCTCGTGGCCCCCCTGGACCTCCGCCGACCTCAACTCCAACTCCATATATTCACGTTCGGGGAGAAAAAATCAGAGAGAAAGTTTCATCGCGTTTTACGACACGGAGCCGCCGCCAAGCCCTAATCTATCTCGGGAGGGCTGATCTGGAGTCCGTTCGGGGCTCCGGAGAGGGGAATTCATCGCCGTCGTCATCATCAACCATCCTCCATCACCAATTTCATGATGCTCACCGCCGTGCGTGAGTAATTCCATCATAGGCTTGCTGGACGGTGATGGGTTGGATGAGATTTACCATGTAATCAAGTTAGTTTTGTTAGTGTTTGATCCCTAGTATCCACTATGTTCTGAGATTGATGTTGCTATGACTTTGCTATGCTTAATGCTTGTTACTAGGGCCCGAGTGCCATGATTTCAGATATGAACCTATTATGCTTTCATGAATATATGTGTGTTCTTGATCCTATCTTACAAGTCTATAGTCACCTATTATGTGTTATGATCCGATAACCCCGAACTGACAATAATCGGGATACTTCTCGGTGATGACCGTAGTTTGAGTTCATGTATTCACTATGTGCTAATGCTTTGTTCCGGTTCTCTAATAAAAGGAGGCCTTAATATCCCTTAGTTTTCGCTAGGACCCCGCTGCCACGGGAGGGTAGGACAAAAGATGTCATGCAAGTTCTTTTCCATAAGCACGTGTGACTATTTATGGAATACATGCCTACATTACATCGATGAATTGGAGCTAGTTCTATGTCACCCTATGTTATAGCTATTACATGAGGAATCGCATCTGGCATAATTATCCATCACTGATCCATTGCCTACGAGCTTTTCATATATTGTTCTTTGCTTATTTACTTTTCCGTTGCTACTGTCACAACTACTACAAAAACCCAAAAACAATTATGTTTACTTTTGCTACCATTACCTTTATCATCATACCACTTTTGCTACTAAATACTTTGCTGCAGATACTAAGTTATCCTGGTGTGGTTGAATTGACAACTCAACTGCTAATACTCAAGAATATTCTTTGGCTCCCCTTGTGTCGAATCAATAAATTTGGGCTGAATACCTTACCCTCAAAATCTGTTGCGATCCCCTACACTTGTGGGTTATCACCCACCCACGACCCACTTCATAGCCATTGTCGACGACGTAACAGACATGCTTAACTATGACTCTGATGACACCGACGGTATGTACGCCGACACAGGAGATGATTCAGAACCACCACCCACGGGGCGCTGGGCTGCTACCTCATCATATGATATATACATGGTGGACACGCCTAAGGAGGACGATGGCGATAAAACGGAGGATAAAACCCCCGGACAAAAGCCAAAACAATGGCATAGATGCCGCTCTAAGTCCAGCCACAGTAAAAACAGCGATAACAGCGCCCGAAGGATCGACACCCCAGACAACTCTAAAGGCAACAACAACTATATGGACCCAGCAATGGAGCAGGACGAACCAGGTCACGCCGAACACAGCCCGGAGCAGATGCCCGATCGCAGCGATCCCGAGGTCCGAACACATCAACCCGCCCCGAGAGAGGAGCAAAGCCCGGACGACGATGCATTCATCATCCCGAAAACACGTTTGGAACGAGATAACCTCCACAGAAAGCTCATGGCCACTGCGAGAAGTCTAAACAAGCAGAAGCAAAGGCTTAAGGCCGCCCAAGAAACGCTCAATCACAGATGGAATATAGTGCTAGACACTGAAAAAAATATGGCGACGATCGCCGCACAAAGAGCTATCCAAAGTGCAAGCTGCTGCCAGAATTCAACGATGAGGTCGTTCCACCAAAGAACAATACGACCAGCAGGCCAAACAAACCATGTTGTAACCGCAACATAGCAGCCACTGATGCCGCACACGATTTATGCGAGTTACTGGACAAAAGGGCCGGCGCAACCAGGTCCATCTATGGATCTAGAGGACACGCCCCGACGAAGGATTATGGTCACCAAAACGATCATACTGATCGAGTACCAGATCAGAATCAGCACCAGACACAACAACAGTCAACAGCATGCCACAACATGTCCAGATACAGAGGAGCCGCTCACCCTCTGTGCTACACCGACGAGGTACTGGACCACGAATTTCCAAAGGGTTTCAAACCCATGAACATAGTGAAGGAAATATGCCCTAGAGGCAATAATAAAGTTATTATTTATTTCCTTATAATCATGATAAATGTTTATTATTCATGCTAGAATTGTATTTACCGGAAACATAATACATGTGTGAATACATAGACAAACAGAGTGTCACTAGTATGCCTCTACTTGACTAGCTCGTTAATCAAAGATGGTTATGTTTCCTAACCATGAACAATGAGTTGTTATTTGATTAACGAGGTCACATCATTAGTAGAATGATCTGATTGACATGACCCATTCCATTAGCTTAGCACCCGATCGTTTAGTATGTTGCTATTGCTTTCTTCATGACTTATACATGTTCCTATGACTATGAGATTATGCAACTCCCGTTTACCGGAGGAACACTTTGGGTACTACCAAACGTCACAACATAACTGGGTGATTATAAAGGAGTACTACAGGTGTCTCCAATGGTCGATGTTGGGTTGGCATATTTCGAGATTAGGATTTGTCACTCCGATTGTCGGAGAGGTATCTCTGGGCCCTCTCGGTAATACACATCACATAAGCCTTGCAAGCATTACAACTAATATGTTAGTTGTGAGATGATGTATTACGGAACGAGTAAAGAGACTTGCCGGTAACGAGATTGAACTAGGTATTGGATACCGACGATCGAATCTCGGGCAAGTAACATACCGATGACAAAGGGAACAACGTATGTTGTTATGCGGTATGACCGATAAAGATCTTCGTAGAATATGTAGGAGCCAATATGGGCATCCAGGTCCCGCTATTGGTTATTGACCGGAGACGTGTCTCGGTCATGTCTACATTGTTCTCGAACCCGTAGGGTCCGCACGCTTAAGGTTACGATGACAGTTATATTATGAGTTTATGCATTTTGATGTACCGAAGGTTGTTCAGAGTCCCGGATGTGATCACGGACATGACGAGGAGTCTCGAAATGGTCGAGACATAAAGATTGATATATTGGAAGTCTATGTTTGGACATCGGAAGTGTTCCGGGTGAAATCGGGATTTTACCGGGTTACCGGGAGGTTACCGGAACCCCCCGGGAGCCATATGGGCCATCATGGGCCTTAGTGGAAAGGAGAAAGGGGCAGCCCAAGGGGGCTGCGCGCCTCCCCCCTTCCCCTAGTCCTAGTAGGACTAGGAGAGGTGGCCGGCCACCCCTCTCCCTCTTTCCCCCTTGGGAATCCTAGTTGGAATAGGATTGGGGGGGGGGGGAGTCCTACTCCCGGTAGGAGTAGGACTCCTCCTGCGCCACCTCCTCCTGGCCGGCGCCTCCTCCCCCCCTTGGCTCCTTTATATACGGAGGCAGGGGCACCTCTAAACACACAAGTTGACACAAGTTGATCCACGTGATCGATTCCTTAGCCGTGTGCGGTGCCCCCTGCCACCATATTCCTCGATAATACTGTAGCGGAGTTTAGGCGAAGCCCTGCTGCTGTAGTTCATCAAGATCGTCACCACGCCGTCGTGCTGACGAAACTCTTCCCCGACACTTTGCTGGATCGGAGTCCGGGGATCGTCATCGAGCTGAACGTGTGCTCGAACTCGGAGGTGCCGTAGTTTCGGTGCTTGATCGGTTGGATCCTGAAGACGTACGACTACTTCCTCTACGTCGTGTCATCGCTTCCGCAGTCGGTCTACGTTGGGTACGTAGACAACACTCTCCTCTCGTTGCTATGCATCACATGATCCTGTGTGCGCGTAGGAAAATTTTTGAAATT
The DNA here is from genome assembly GCF_002162155.2 of Triticum dicoccoides. Classification (NCBI taxonomy): domain Eukaryota; kingdom Viridiplantae; phylum Streptophyta; class Magnoliopsida; order Poales; family Poaceae; genus Triticum; species Triticum dicoccoides. The sequence goes on along the minus strand of NC_041389.1, from coordinate 696,009,163 downwards.
ACTACGAAACCCAACAGTGGCATCCGAGCCAGGTTATTGATGTTGATGTTATATGCACGAGTAGAACACAAGTGAGTTGTGGACGATACAAGTCATACTGCCTACCAGCATGTCATATTTTGGTTCGGCGGTATTGTTGGACGAGACGACCCAGACCAACCTTACGCGTACGCTTACGCGAGACCGGTTCCCTCGACGTGCTTTGCACAGAGATGGCTTGCGGGCGACTGTCTCTCCAACTTTAGTTGAACCAAGTATGGCTACGCCCGGTCCTTGCGAAGGTTAAAACGGAGTCTATTTGACAAACTATCGTTGTGGTTTTGATGCGTAGGTGAGATTGGTTCTTACTTAAGCCCGTAGCAGCCATGTAAAACATGCAACAACAAAGTAGAGGACGTCTAACTTGTTTTTGCAGGGCATGTTGTGATGTGATATGGTCAAGGCATGATGCTGAATTTTATTGTATGAGATGATCATGTTTTGTAACCAAGTTATCGGCAACTGGCAGGAGCCATATGGTTGTCGCTTTATTGTATGCAATGCAATCGCGATGTAATGCTTAACTTTATTACTAAACGGTAGTGATAGTCGTGAAAGCATAAGATTGGCGAGACGACAACGATGCTACGATGGAGATCAAGGTGTCGCGCCGGTGACGATGGTGATCATGACGGTGCTTCGGAGATGGAGATCACAAGCACGAGATGATGATGGCCATATCATATCACTTATATTGATTGCATGTGATGTTTATCTTTTTATGCATCTTATCTTGCTTTGATTGACGGTAGCATTATAAGATGATCTCACATTAAATTATCAAGAAGTGTTCTCCCTGAGTATGCACCGTTGCCAAAGTTCGTCGTGCCCAGACACCACGTGATGATCGGGTGTGATAAGCTCTACGTCCATCTACAACGGGTGCAAGCCAGTTTTTGCACACGCAGAATACTCAGGTTAAACTTGACGAGCCTAGCATATGCAGATATGGCCTCGGAACACGGAGACCGAAAGGTCGAGCGTGAATCATATAGTAGATATGATCAACATAACGATGTTCACCATTGAAAACTACTCCATCTCACGTGATGATCGGTTATGGTTTAGTTGATTTGGATCACGTAATCACTTAGAGGATTAGAGGGATGTCTATCTAAGTGGGAGTTCTTAAGTAATATGATTAATTGAACTTAAATTTATCATGAACTTAGTACCTGATAGTATCTTGCTTGTTTATGTTGATTGTAGATAGATGGCTCGTGCTGTTGTTCCGTTGAATTTTAATGCGTTCCTTGAGAAAGCAAAGTTGAAAGATGATGGTAGCAATTACACGGACTGGGTCCGTAACTTGAGGATTATGCTCATTGCTGCACAGAAGAATTACGTCCTGGAAGCACCGCTGGGTGCCAGGCCTGCTGCTGGAGCAACGCCAGATGTTATGAACGTGTGGCAGAGCAAAGCTGATGACTACTCGATAGTTCAGTGTGCCATGCTTTACGGCTTAGAATCGGGACTTCAACGACGTTTTGAACGTCATGGAGCATATGAGATGTTCCAGGAGTTGAAGTTAATATTTCAAGCAAATGCCCGGATTGAGAGATATGAAGTCTCCAATAAGTTCTATAGCTGCAAGATGGAGGAGAACAGTTCTGTCAGTGAGCATATACTCAAAATGTCTGGGTATAATAATCACCTGATTCAATTGGGAGTTAATCTTCCGGATGATTGCGTCATCGACAGAATTCTCCAATCACTGCCACCAAGCTACAAGAGCTTCGTAATGAACTATAATATGCAAGGGATGAACAAGACTATTCCCGAGCTCTTCGCAATGCTGAAAGCTGCGGAGGTAGAAATCAAGAAGGAGCATCAAGTGTTGATGGTTAACAAGACCACTAGTTTCAAGAAAAAGGGCAAAGGGAAGAAAAAGGGGAACTTCAAGAAGAACGGCAAGCAAGTTGCTGCTCAAGAGAAGAAACCTAAGTCTGGACCTAAGCCTGAAACTGAGTGCTTCTACTGCAAGCAGACTGGTCACTGGAAGCGGAACTGCCCCAAGTATTTGGCGGATAAGAAGGATGGCAAGGTGAACAAAGGTATATGCGATATACATGTTATTGATGTGTACCTTACTAGAGCTCGCAGTAGCACCTGGGTATTTGATACTGGTTCTGTTGCTAATATTTGCAACTCGAAACAGGGACTACAGAATAAGCGGGCACTGGCAAAGGACGAGGTGACGATGCGCGTGGGAAACGGTTCCAAAGTCGATGTGATCGCAGTCGGCACGCTACCTCTACATCTACCTTCGGGATTAATATTAGACCTAAGTAATTGTTATTTGGTGCCAGCGTTGAGCATGAACATTATATCTGGATCTTGTTTAATGCGAGACGGTTATTCATTTAAATCAGAGAATAATGGTTGTTCTATTTATATGAGTAATATCTTTTATGGTCATGCACCCTTGAAGAGTGGTCTATTTTTATTGAATCTCGATAGTAGTAATACACATATTCATAATGTTGAAGCCAAAAGATGCAGAGTTGATAATGAAAGTGCAACTTATTTGTGGCACTGTCGTTTAGGTCATATCGGTATAAAGCGCATGAAGAAACTCCATACCGATGGACTTTTGGAACCACTTGATTATGAATCACTTGGTACTTGCGAACTGTGCCTCTTGGGCAAGATGACTAAAACACCGTTCTCCGGTACTATGGAGAGAGCAACAGATTTGTTGGAAATCATACATACCGATGTATGTGGCCCGATGAATATTGAGGCTCGTGGCGGATATCGTTATTTTCTCACCTTCACAGATGATTTAAGCAGATATGGGTATATTTACTTAATGAAACATAAGTCTGAAACATTTGAAAAGTTCAAAGAATTTCAGAGTGAAGTTGAAAATCATCGTAACAAGAAAATGAAGTTTCTACGATCTGATCGTGGAGGAGAATATTTGAGTTACGAGTTTGGTGTACATTTGAAAAACTGTGGAATAGTTTCGCAACTCACGCCACCCGGAACACCACAGCGTAATGGTGTGTCCGAACGTCGTAATCGTACTTTACTAGATATGGTGCGATCTATGATGTCTCTTACTGATTTACCGCTATCATTTTGGGGATATGCTTTAGAGACGGCCGCATTCACGTTAAATAGGGCACCATCAAAATCCGTTGAGACGACGCCTTATGAACTGTGGTTTGGCAAGAAACCAAAGTTGTCGTTTCTTAAAGTTTGGGGCTGCGATGCTTATGTGAAAAAGCTTCAACCTGATAAGCTCGAACCCAAATCGGAGAAATGTGTCTTCATAGGATACCCAAAGGAAACTGTTGGGTACACCTTCTATCACAGATCCGAAGGCAAAACATTCGTTGCTAAGAATGGATCATTTCTAGAGAAGAAGTTTCTCTCGAAAGAAGTGAGTGGGAGGAAAGTAGAACTTGACGAGGTAACTGTACCTGCTCCCTTACTGGAAAGTAGTTCATCACAGAAAACTGTTTCAGTGACACCTACACCAGTTAGTGAGGAAGCCAATGATAATGATCATGAAACTTCAGATCAAGATACTACTGAACCGCGTAGATCAACCAGAGTAAGATCCGCACCAGAGTGGTACGGTAATCCTGTTCTGGAGGTCATGCTACTAGATCATGATGAACCTACGAACTATGAAGAAGCGATGGTGAGCCCAGATTCCGTAAAGTGGCTTGAAGCCATGAAATCTGAGATGGGATCCATGTATGAGAACAAAGTATGGACTTTGGTTGACTTGCCCGATGATCGGCAAGCAATTGAGAATAAATGGATTTTTAAGAAGAAGACTGACGATGATGGTAATGTTACTGTCTACAAAGCTCGACTTGTCGCAAAAGGTTTTCGGCAAGTTCAAGGAATTAACTACGATGAGACCTTCTCACCCGTAGCGATGCTTAAGTCCGTCCGAATCATGTTAGCAATTGCCGCATTTTATGATTATGAAATTTGGCAAATGGATGTCAAAACTGCATTCCTGAATGGATTTCTGGAAGAAGAGTTGTATATGATGCAACCAGAAGGTTTTGTCGATCCAAAGGGAGCTAACAAAGTGTGCAAGCTCCAGCGATCCATTTATGGACTGGTGCAAGCCTCTCGGAGTTGGAATAAACGTTTTGATAGTGTGATCAAAGCATTTGGTTTTATACAGACTTTCGGAGAAGCCTGTATTTACAAGAAAGTGAGTGGGAGCTCTGTAGCATTTCTGATATTATATGTGGATGACATATTACTGATTGGAAATGATATAGAATTTCTGGATAGCATAAAGGGATACTTGAATAAAAGTTTTTTCAATGAAAGACCTCGGTGAAGCTGCTTACATATTAGGCATTAAGATCTATAGAGATAGATCAAGACGCTTAATTGGACTTTCACAAAGCACATACCTTGACAAAATTTTGAAGAAGTTCAAAATGGATCAAGCGAAGAAAGGGTTCTTGCCTGTGTTACAAGGTGTGAAATTGAGTAAGACTCAATGCCCGACCACTGCAGAAGATAGAGAGAATATGAAAGATGTTCCCTATGCATCAGCCATAGGATCTATCATGTATGCAATGCTGTGTACCAGACCTGATGTGTGCCTTGCTATAAGTTTAGCAGGGAGGTACCAAAGTAATCCAGGAGTGGATCACTGGACAGCGGTCAAGAACATCCTGAAATACCTGAAAAGGACTAAGGATATGTTTCTCGTATATGGAGGTGACAAAGAGCTCACCGTAAAAGGTTATGTTGATGCAAGCTTTGACACTGATCCGGACGATTCTAAATCGCAAACCGGATACGTGTTTACATTAAACGGTGGAGCTGTCAGTTGGTGCAGTTCTAAACAAAGCGTCGTAGCGGGATCTACATGTGAAGCGGAGTACATAGCTGCTTCGGAAGCAGCGAACGAAGGAGTCTGGATGAAGGAGTTCATATCCGATCTAGGTGTCATACCTAATGCATCGGGTCCAATGAAAATCTTTTGTGACAATACTGGTGCAATTGCCTTGGCAAAGGAATCCAGATTTCACAAAAGGACCAAACACATCAAGAGACGCTTCAACTCCATCCGGGATCTAGTCCAGGTGGGAGACATAGAGATTTGCAAGATACATACGGATCTGAATGTTGCAGACCCGTTGACTAAGCCTCTTCCACGAGCAAAACATGATCAGCACCAAGGCTCAATGGGTGTTAGAATCATTATAGTGTAATCTAGATTATTGACTCTAGTGCAAGTGGGAGACTGAAGGAAATATGCCCTAGAGGCAATAATAAAGTTATTATTTATTTCCTTATAATCATGATAAATGTTTATTATTCATGCTAGAATTGTATTAACTGGAAACATAATACATGTGTGAATACATAGACAAACAGAGTGTCACTAGTATGCCTCTACTTGACTAGCTCGTTAATCAAAGATGGTTATGTTTCCTAACCATGGACAAAGAGTTGTTATTTGATTAACGAGGTCACATCATTAGTTGAATGATCTGATTGACATGACCCATTCCATTAGCTGAGCACCCGATCGTTTAGTATGTTGCTATAGCTTTCTTCATGACTTATACATGTTCCTATGACTATGAGATTATGCAACTCCCGTTTACCGGAGGAACACTTTGGGTGCTACCAAACGTCACAACGTAACTGGGTGATTATAAAGGAGCATTACAGGTGTCTCCAAAGGTAGATGTTGGGTTGGCGTATTTCGAGATTAGGATTTGTCACTCCGATTGTCGGAGAGGTATCTCTGGGCCCTCTCGGTAATGCACATCACTTAAGCCTTGCAAGCATTGCAACTAATGAGATAGTTGCGGGATGATGTATTACGGAACGAGTAAAGAGACTTGCCGGTAACGAGATTGAACTAGGTATTGGATACCGACGATCGAATCTCGGGCAAGTAACATACCGATGACAAAGGGAACGACGTATGTTGTTATGCGGTCTGACCGATAAAGATCTTCGTAGAATATGTAGGAGCCAATATGGGCATCCAGGTCCCGCTATTGGTTATTGACCGGAGACGTGTCTCGGTCATGTCTACATTGTTCTCGAACCCGTAGGGTCCGCACGCTTAAGGTTACGATGATAGTTATATTATGAGTTTATGCATTTTGATGTACCGAAGGTTGTTCGGAGTCCCGGATGTGATCACGGACATGACGAGGAGTCTCGAAATGGTCGAGACATAAAGATTGATATATTGGAAGTCTATGTTTGGACATCGGAAGTGTTCCGGGTGAAATCGGGATTTTACCGGGTTACCGGGAGGTTACCGGAACCCCCCGGGAGCCATATGGGCCATCATGGGCCTTAGTGGAAAGGAGAAAGGGGCAGCCCAAGGGGGCTGCGCGCCTCCCCCCTTCCCCCTAGTCCTATTAGGACTAGGAGAGGTGGCCGGCCACCCCTCTCCCTCTTTCCCCCTTGGGAATCCTAGTTGGAATAGGATTGGGGGGGGGAGTCCTACTCCCGGTAGGAGTAGGACTCCTCCTGCGCCACCTCCTCCTGGCCGACACCTCCTCCCCCCCTTGGCTCCTTTATATACGGAGGCAGGGGCACCTCTAAACACACAAGTTGACACAAGTTGATCCACGTGATCGATTCCTTAGCCGTGTGCGGTGCCCCCTGCCACCATATTCCTCGATAATACTGTAGCGGAGTTTAGGCGAAGCCCTGCTGCTGTAGTTCATCAAGATCGTCACCACGCCGTCGTGCTGACGAAACTCTTCCCCGACACTTTGCTGGATCGGAGTCCGGGGATCGTCATCGAGCTGAACGTGTGCTCGAACTCGGAGGTGCCGTAGTTTCGGTGCTTGATCGGTTGGATCCTGAAGACGTACGACTACTTCCTCTACGTCGTGTCATCGCTTCCGCAGTCGGTCTGCGTTGGGTACGTAGACAACACTCTCCTCTCGTTGCTATGCATCACATGATCCTGTGTGCGCGTAGGAAAATTTTTGAAATTACTACGAAACCCAACACATAGAGGCATATGAAGGAACGACACACCCCGGAGTCTGGATTGAGGATTTTATCCTGCATATCCACATGGCTCATGGGGATGACCTCCATGCCATCAAATACCTTCCCCTCAAGCTGAAGGGACCAGCTCGGTACTGGTTGAAAAGCCTCCCCGAAAATTCAATCGGAAGTTGGGAGGAACTCGAGGATGCCTTCAGGGCCAATTTTCAAGGGACCTATGTCCGACCTCCAGACGCGGACGATTTAGGTCACATAATTCAACAGCCCGGAGAGTCCACCCGCAAGCTTTGGAACAGATTCCTCACTAAGAAGAATCAAATTGTCGATTGTCCGGATGCCGAAGCCCTAGCGGCCTTCAAGCACAGTATCTGGGACGAATGGCTCGCCAGACACCTCGGCCAAGAAAAGCCGAGGACAATGGCATCCTTAACAAGCCTTATGACCCACTTTTGCACAGGTGAAAATAGCTGGTTGGCCCGTAGAGGCACCAGCGACCCAAGTACATCCGAAATAAGGGATGGCAATGGGAAGCCACAGTGCAATAAAAACAAACGTCGAAACAAGGAAGAAAGTCCGGACAACACTACGGTCAACACCGGATTCAGGGGCTCTCGACCTGGTCAACAAAAGAAGCCATTTAAATGCAGCAAAGAAGGACCGTCTGGCCTAAACAAAGGCCTGGACAGATTGTGCCAAATTCATGGCACCCCCGAAAAACCTGCGAACCACACTCATACAGAATGTTGGGTCTTTAAGCAGGCCGGCAAATTAAATGACGAACACAAGGGAAGGGAAACACCAAGTGAAGATGAGGATGAGCCTCGCCAGCCGAACACTGGGGGACAGAAAAAATTCCCACCGGAGGTAAAAATAGTAAACATGATCCACGCGACTCACATACCCACGAGAAGGCGCGAACGGCGATCAGAGACGCATACGCTATAGAGCCCGTCGCCCCCAAACTTAACTACTGGTCGGCTTGCCCGGTCACATTCGATCACAAGGACTACCCGACTAGTATGCGGCACGGAGGATCAGCTGCCTTGGTGCTCGACCCAATAATCAACGGATACCATCTCACTCGCGTCCTCATGGACGGCGGCAGTAGTCTTAACCTAATATACCAGGACACTGTCCGCAGGATGGGGATAGGCCCATCCAGAATCATCCAACGTAACACCACCTTTGAAGGGGTGATACCAGGTGCCGAAGCCTGCTGTAGGGGCTCCCTCGTATTAGAGGTGATATTCGGCTCCCCAGGCAACTTTAGAAGCAAAGAACTACTCTTCGCCATCGCCCCCCTCCAAAGTGGTTATCATGCATTGCTCGGGAGAACAGCCTTCACCCGCTTCAATGCAGTACCGCACTATGCCTACCTTAAACTTAAGATGCCCGGTCCACGTGGCGTCGTCACCGTTAACGGAAATACAGAGCGTTCCTTATGCGTGGAAGAGTATGCGACGACTCTAGTAGCCGGACTCTAAGCGGCCGCTAATATCAGAACGCATGATTGGTCGTTAAGACCACGGACACGGTTAGACGAGTCCGGCAGCCCAGATAAACCTGAGCTGGGCGCCATACATGTAATCCCATAGAGGACACCAGGGGCTATAGATATTTAATAAAGCCCCACTGTTGGCTTGACCTTATTAACAGGCCAATGTCTTACACTTTTACTACTCATCGCACGCTTACGTCATACTCTTCTACATGAGTTTTTCTTCTTACAAACACCATTCGTGCAATACCCTCCCAGGACACGGCACAACAGAGATAAAGGTGCAGACGTGCAGCAGGGCCCCGCTCAAAGGTTTCTCTTTAGATTAAGCCCCTGTGTAAACCTTTTTTATTGTCTCTTGTTGTTTACACATCCCATGGGTACTACACCCACAGAGGATAGTGTCGTTATTGGCATTTCGCCACGACAGACCAATGCACGTACCTGGAAATACGGGGTTCATAATGAATGACGTTACTCAGCCTAATATATATACAAAGTCCGAATAGCTTCGGGAGTGTTCGGCGTCGCGAGTTTGGCCTTGTATGCATCAGCTCCGAATCATGTCTTTGGTCAAATGTTGGGTTTGCCCGGCTCCTGGGTTTGTCACCTTACGTTCCGTTCTTATCGGCTAAGGCAGCCAAAGGAGAACTATTGCGATTGTGCCCTGGTTATTCTGGATGAGCACCTCAGTAGAGAAAGCCGAAAACTGACTGTCATGATTTAGCGAGAGACTGTTCAACCACTCGAAGACTTATCGGAATCTTTAGGATTCCTCCGCATTAACGAAGGACCTTTTCCCGGTCATGTACAAACGCGCCCGTATTCGGATGCACGCGAAAGTACCAGGGGCTACATAGTAGCCCCACCGTCAAACTCCTATGGCTAAGTGAAGTTGTCTAGTTCGGTTGCCTAGTTCGACGTGCGATCACCTCCTTAATGGACCAAGACGTTGGATCAAGTGTGATTATGCATATTATCGCGAACACCCCCGCATTGCATGCGTGGGGGCTGAAGCCAACGACTGCTAACTTTCAGATTACATATATACATATAACGGCCGCACAGGAGGCACAATAACACTTTCGGGCAAGAAGTATAAATATAGCCTTCATAATTAAAATAGCATTGTTTTTACAATGAAACGAGTTGTCACTCGAACATGATATTCTTTGAGCATTGAGCCTCTATTAAGCGAGCACCCTCTGTTACCTGCTCCAAGTAGTGCTCGGCCGGATCCTGCCCTCCCGCCGGATTCTGGGTCGCAATGATGGTGGCTTCCATATCTGTCCAATATGCTTTAACACAGGCAAGATCCATTCGTGCACCCTCTATGCACGCCAACCTCTTCATGGCATCAATCTGCGATACGGCACCAAGGAATTGTTGCACTAAACCAAAATAACTGTCCGGCTTAGGCCCCTTCGGCCATAGATGGTCTATTACATACCGCATTGCAAGACCGGACAGCCTATGAAGCTCAGCCACAGTAGCCAACCTCTCACTCAACGGCAATGGGCACGTGGGAGCACTGAATTGCGACCAGAATAGCTTCACCACTTCATTATCTTTTTGATCTTCGAAAAACTTGGCCGCATCAGCCATACTCTTCGCCATATCCGCATATGCGTCTGCAGGGCTCCAGCGTCGATCCAGGGGAGCATACTTTGGATCTAAAAACTTCATCCGCAATAAATAGGAGTTTCCAGCCGCGATTTCTCCGGCCTGTCGAAGCTCCTCCCGCGCATCCCTGATCTCGGACCGCGTCTCCTTGGCCGCATCAAGTGCCTTCTTCAGGTCAGCCGAATTAGACTGATTCTCTTTTTCAAGGAGCTCATACCACTACAAGGAAAAGGGCTATAGATGATATGGACTCTAATGGCGCACCAGACATGTGGTGCGCCACTACTATATACTAATGGCGCACCATGTGTTGGTGCGTGATACGTCTCCAACGTATCTATAATTTATGAAGCATTCATGCTATTTTATTATCTGTTTTGAATGATTACGGGCTTTATTATACACTTTTATATTACTTTTGGGACTAACCTATTAACCGGAGGCCCAGCCCATATTGCTGTTTTATTGCTTGTTTCAGTATTTCGAGGAAAAGGAATATCAAACAGAGTCCAAACGGAATGAAACCTTCGGCAGCGTGATTTTTTGGAAGAATATGATCCGGGAGACTTGGAGTTCACATCAGAAGATCCTCGAGGAGGCCACGAGATAGGAGGGCGCCCCCCCCCCCTACTGGGCGCGCCCCCTGTCTCATGGGCCCCTCGAGGCTCCCCCGACCAACTTCTTTTGCCTATATGAGCCTACGTACCCTAAAACCATCAAAAGTTTTATCATGGGCTAGAATAATATGCACCCTCTATGTGGGCACTACAAGAAATATGTCAACTAGTGACCTTCTATCAGTGACCCTGGAAGAATTGGTCATAGATCTATGACCATTTCAGACCAATTGGTCAAAAGCTGTTCGAGGGGCTCCATACCCTAAACCATTGCTACCATTTTGGTCAGAAAGGTCGTAATTTCCTTACACGAAAAGGTCATAAAGCAAACAGCGCTAGTCCGCTGCCTTATTTCTAATTGTTAACGACCAATATAGATGGTCATAGCCTTGTAAATTATGGTGGGTTGCTATGACTAGGCGCCACCTCATCAGTTTTGCCTATGTGTCATGTCCATGTGGCAGTTTTTGCCCTAGGTTGTGAAGCAACCTATATTTTTGTCATTCCCAAAATTCCCAAAAAAATCTCATAAATTCTTTGGGTCATATCTTCGTCAAATATGTAAAAACATTCCTTGCCTAGTTCAAAAATAATTAGAAAATATTCATTTTCCTATTCTGTTCAGAGCAGCACTTTGTGAAGGAAGTACCACTTTGGCATGTCCAAATGGTATCCATTTTCTACAGTGCTTTCCTATGCCCAAGTAACCATCCTCCACCAAATGCCAGCTCAATCCATTCATTATTTTGAGCCCAACTTCAACATTCGTATTTATGTCCAGTGTGGTAGTTTGTAAAGCAAGTACCACCTAGGCTCCTCCTTTTGAGGTGAAAATTTGTGAAGACGGTCTTCTTAGTAACTGATCATCCTCAGCCAAAACTCAATCCCATTAGCCATGTGCATTTCCCGTACCACAAATCAAACACTTGGGTGCTTATTCATGTTTGAGCATCGATCGTCTCCTCGTGAGAATCTTATGTTGTGATTTTCTTCCTAGCACCTACCTGGGGAGTGCCCAACCCACTAGACATGCCTAGGCCGCCCAGAACACATGGCAACGCCACGGTCACGCGGTGACCATGCGGCGGGCATGCGAGCTTACGCGCTCTAGAGTTGGGGCCCTCAGCCACCGTCCAAACCTCGATGTCTCGCCATAAAACCATGTATTTCTGATTAAATAGATACTTATTTACCTATAAATGATTTTTGGAAAAAATAAAGAGCAAACTATGAGGCAGCTGCAGTCCAAATTTGACCCGCTTCCACCTGAATCGACGGGAATTTGTCTCTTTCACCAGAGGTGGATCAAAACTTTTGACACCCAACCATTTTGTCAATTATGCATTATATATGGCCTAGTATTTTATAAAATTGATTAGGTCCAATTTTGCAACAATTATTTGGTAGTTCCTTCACACAAAAACCTCCTTTTGGGCACTCGGAAAATGAAAAATGAATTTTCCGTGCAAAGAAAATGAAAACTTCCTTAGGCAACATTGTTTGGAATTCCAAGATGCACCCTCGTGCACAATATGAGATCATTTGAACAAACTATGCCATGAATGTGGCCATAAGATTGATCATTTGGCTTGAAAGCCATGAATCTTCACACATGATAGCTCATTTCTGAGAACACTTTTTTAAAATAATTACCGTATTACAAGTTTATTATTTTTCCTGGAAACTTTGTCACATATAATGACACAATGCGAAGGTTTTCCAATTTTTTGATTTTTTTGAATTTTTTATGCCCGTTTCAAAATGCGGTCAAAACGGCGGGCTTGACCGTTCCTAGCTAGTGGTTGAATCTTGAAATTTTTTTGGTGCTTCTATGATTAAATAGATACTTATGTACCTAGAAATGATTTTTGGAAAAAATAAAGAGCAAACTATGAGGCAGCTGCAGTTCAAATTTGACCCGTTTCCACCTGAATCGACGGCAATTTGTCTTTTTCACCAGAGGTAGATCATAACTTTTTTCACCCAAAATTTTTGTCAATTGTGCATTATATATGTCCTAGTATTTTATAAAAATGATTTGGTCCAATTTTGCAACAATTATTTGGTAGTTCCTTCACAAAAAACCTCCTTTTGGGCACTCGGAAAATGAAAAATGAATTTTCCGTGCAAAGAAAATAAAAACTTTCTTAGGCAACATTGTTTGGGATTCCAAGATGCACCCTTGTGCAAAATATGAGATCATTTAAACAAACTATGCCATGAATGTGGCCATAAGATTGATCATTTGGCTTGAAAGCCATGAATCTTCACGCATGATAGCTCATTTTTTAGAACACTTTTTTAAAATAATTACCGTATTACAAGTTTATTATTTTTCCTGGAAACTTGGTCACATATAATGACACAATGCAAAGGTTTTCCAATTTTTTGATTTTTTTTGAATTTTTTATGCCCGTTTCACAATGCGGTCAAAACGGCGGGCTTGACCGTTCCTATCTAGTGGTTGAATCTTGGAATTTTTTTGGTGTTTCTCTGATTAAATAGATACTTATGTACCTAGAAATGATTTTTGAAAAAAATAAAGAGCAAACTATGAGGCAGCTGCAGTTCAAATTTGACCAGTTTCCACCTGAATCGACGGCAATTTGTCTTTTTCACCAGAGGTAGATCATAACTTTTTTCACCCAAAATTTTTGTCATTGTGCATTATATAGGTCCTAGTATTTTATAAAAATGATTTGGTCCAATTTTGCAACAATTATTTGGTAGTTCCTTCACAAAAAACCTCCTTTTGGGCACTCGGAAAATGAAAAATGAATTTTTCGTGCAAAGAAAATGAAAACTTCCTTAGGCAACATTGTTTGGGATTCCAATATGCACCCTTGTGCAAAATATGAGATCATTTAAACAAACTATGCCATGAATGTGGCCATAAGATTGATCATTTGGCTTGAAAGCCATGAATCTTCACGCATGATAGCTCATTTTTTAGAACACTTTTTTTAAAATAATTACCGTATTACAAGTTTATTATTTTTCCTGGAAACTTGGTCACATATAATGACACAATGCAAAGGTTTTCCAATTTTTTGATTTTTTTTGAATTTTTTATGCCCGTTTCACAATGCGGTCAAAACGGCGGGCTTGACCGTTCCTATCTAGTGGTTGAATCTTGGAATTTTTTGGTGTTTCTCTGATTAAATAGATACTTATGTACCTATAAATGATTTTTTGAAAAAATAAAGAGCAAACTATGAGGTAGCTGCAGTTCAAATTTGACCCGCTTCCAACTGAATCGGCGGAAATTTGTCTTTTTCACCAGAGGTGGATCAAAACTTTTTACACCCAACCATTTGGTCAATTGTGCATTAAATATGGGCTAGTATTTTATAAAAAATATTTGGTGCAATTTTGCAATAATTATTTGGTAGGTTCTTCACAGAAAACCTCATTTCGGGCACTCGAAAAATGGAAAATTGTTTTTTCATGCAAAAGAAATAAAAACTCCCTTTGTCAATGTTGTTTGCCAATTTAAGATGTAAACTTGTCCAAAATATGACATCATTTGAACAAATATTTGATAGGTCTTTCACAAGAAAACTAATTTTGAGCATTAGAAAATGAAATGAAAAATTTGTATGTAATCAATCATGACCAATTTATATGGCCAAAACTCTTCAAATCATTTGGTGCGCTCTGATTGGTCCATAGGCTTATCACGCGGATCATGCATCAACCACCGTCGGATGCTTCTGAATCCAACGGCAGCCCTCACCCCCTCACCCTCTCACCCAAACCCTAACTTCCCCGATCCACTCCTCTCCCCCAATCCACTCTCCCCCTCTCATCCCACAGCCGCCACCCCCCAACCCTCTCGCACCTTCTCTCAATCCCAACCACCCAGCCGCCGCCGCCGTCCTCCGTCCTCTCCCCCAACCCCGGTCACCGACAACCCCTC